>NW_011967032.1:45509-50180 GCF_000949405.1 Vollenhovia emeryi | reverse complement strand
CGTTCTGAGGATCTTCGCGCATCGAGACGCGAATCCAGAGAGACTCGTCGCTCCAGAATTCGCCGTTCCGGAAATCTTTGTTCGGCCAGTCGTCGCTCGGGCTCGCGTGACTTCTGATGTGAGTTCAGAGCGACTCGTCGCTCCAAAACTCGCCTTTCTGGAAGTCTTTGTTCGGCCAGTCGTCGCTCGACCTCGCGTGACTTCTGAGGAACGACCCTTCGTTCGGACGAGCTTCGCGCATCGAGGATAGATCGCTTTTCCAGGGTTCTTCCGCGAGAAATTCGCGATTCCGCGTCTCTTTCCAAACGTCGATCTGCCAACCTGGACCCTTCGCGCGATTTCGCGCTGTCGATCCTTCGTTCTGACGATCTTCGCGCATCGGGACGCGAATCCAGAGAGACTCGTCGCTCCAGAACTCGCCGTTCCGCAACTCTTTCTTCGGACAGTCGTCGCTCGGCCTCGCGTGGTTTCTGCAGAACGACCCTTCGTTCCTCGCGCGATCGGCGATCGTGGTTTCTAGAGTCCCTGATCCTCGCGGTTTCCCGACGATCCACCGAATTACGATCGACCGAACGGGAGGATCGCGCGAATCTTTCTCTTCGTTCCCGACTCGCGATCTCTTCGACGTCGTAACGCGATCGCGCCACTCTATGATTGTCCCTGACTGCCGCGCTTTCACGCGAATCACGTCGGCTCTGCGAGCGATCGAGCCTTTCGCGACGCAAGCCCTCGGACGAAGCTCGCGACGTCGCCCGATCGAGGGATGTACGACCGGCCAGACGATTCTCAACTTCCCGGCGTTCCCCGTGACCTATTTCGCGACGCTCCATGGATCGGATCGACGATCCGCGGTCCTCGGATCGCTCGGTGTTGACTTGAACCGATCTGACTCGTCTGCTGAGAGTCTTGCGATTGAGATCGTTGACACCCGCACGTTCCAGCGAACGAGATAGCGTTCGACGATCGTCGGATCTAATAAGATCACCACGAGAGTCCCTAGCGACCGAAAATCGTGACCTACGTTCTTGATTAGCGGCGCGATCGTGAAGAGCGCGGCGATTTTCCAAAGACCGTTCCCGGTTTCGGCGATCCAGATTGCTGTTGCGATCGGTATCCGTTCGTGCGAATCTCGCCGAACGATTGAGGAGATCCCTGCGATCCTCGCGACGATCCGACCGTTCCGCGTCCCGACGTTCGATTGACACGCGTCGCTCGACAGATCTACGTTCGCGTATCGCGGATCGGTGATTCGGGACACGATTTCGCGACAGGTCTCGGTACTCGCGACGGCTCGCCAGGACGTCGCGCGATTCTCGCCGATCCACTCGTCGTTCCGTCAAGGGGAAACTACGATCGCGATGATCGCTCGTGCGACGCTGAAGATTCAGAGAGTCTCGACGATCGGCGCGACTTTGCCGTTGCGCGATTTCGTTGAGCTCGCGCCGTTCCGTGGATCGCGACCGGCGATCTTCGAGCCGGGAGCTCGCAGGATCGGCCAGACGACGTTGAAAATTTTGCCTGGCAGAACGGTTTTCTCCATTAGATAGATCTCGCGATCGAGAGAGTCGAGTGGCGGGATCGAACGAGCTGTCGCGGGACTGCGGGACTGTCGTTCTAAACCGGGATTCTCGAAAACGATAGACGGATCCGTCGTCGGATACGCGAGTCCTCGATCTTGAAAGCCTCTCGACTGTCCTCGGGTCTCGGTTTTCGGACAGTCGCTCTCTGATGTTCCGCGAACCGCTCCCAGACGCGCGATCGAGACTCAGCGATCGAGAGAGTAGGGATTTTCGAGACGTAGGCGATGCTCTGGATTCGTATACTTTCATTCCGTGATCGTTAATCGGTTTCGTAGCTTCTTCCGGTTCGGCAATCGGGCTTTTCACGAAAGCGTTCAAGTTCGGACATGCGTCCACCCTGGAAACAATGCTTCTTGTAATTCTTGCAATTAGAAAAAGAGATTTACAAGATCAAGAAGGTCCTTTTCGTCTTTAACAAACGGCGCAATTAAATGCGTTTACGTTTCTGACATAGTTTGACACCGCGAAACAATTTTATGACAGCTATGAGTGACATTTCTACACGGAGAGAATTTTCTCTTAAAATTTGTCCTGAAAATTGTGTAATCGTGGGGCAACAGGCGTTTTAAAGAATTTTATGAGCTTTCTTACGTTTTACCATACATTTTACTAATAAACAAAGTCCCACGATTACATGATTTTCAGGATAAATTTTAAGAGAAAATTCCCTCCGTGTACTCAGACAGAGAATAATAAAAAGGGATGTGATAAAAGTTACGGATAATTATTATAAAATGTTTAACAGTTTTAAGAAGAGAAATAATAAGAATTGAGAAGCTCAGAAAGACCGACGCAACGTGTACAATTTAGGAAAAGCGACTTTAAGTCGGGGGAATAAATCAATTTCGTACTCATGGGGCGCTTGATGCGTGAGCTCGGGTCCTGCAAGGCTACCGGCGTGTCCTTCCCTATCCCTGGATACCAGTCCGAGCGTCAGGCATGCCAGCGATACTATCAGTAGCCCGATATACTGCCAGGATCGCACGGGCAGCACCACGTGACGCGTACGCCGCATCCTGCTGTATAAAACAATCGTTATAATTCGCAACGGTCTTGATTAATTGCAGAGCAACTATATCCCCGTTATTTGTAGCGAGTCAACTGAATCGCGTTTGAAAGATTTCAAAGCCGAAGGCAAATGGTACAATGCGTTAATTTCGAAAGCACATCATGATTGGTTTCTTTATAACGTACGTGGCGATGTTCTTCTTTTGTTTCAAAGTATCCCGTCTCGAAATTTAGAGTGAAAGGCGCGCTGGATCTCGTCAACAGACAATGGTAAGTGCCATACCTGAGGAACTAAGGGTTGTCGCGACCAAGCTTTCCGAGGTATTTCGAAAGGGTTGTCAAGGGCTCTTCAGGTCTTCCCGTGAGAAGCGCTTCTCGTCGGTGCTCCGGAAAGCTGCTGACGCCGGGCGTCCCGAGGGAGCGGCTTTTATACTCGCAGGAGTCGTCTCGTAATTCAATAAAAGCGCAATTCGCCGCTTATCAGCGGCGGCCACATGGTGCCCCATACGTCAGCGCAACAAGATCGCCGTGAACAAAGCGCGGGCGCGCAACGTGTGAGCGGAAAGATTGGAAAACCACGACGCGTTCGGTTTAACCAGCCGGAAAATTGCGAATCGGGTCGTCTATCTATGGAACGCGGAGGTCGCGCGTGGGTATCCTTTAAAATTGTATCGAGGATTAATTCCGAAGAATTGGAGTCGTACACCTGGATAAGATCATTAAGCGAAATCCATTTAAATCCTTTAGATCTGATAGTTGAGAGATGTCCAGTATAGGAGGACTTGTAATAAGTTGAATAATTATTTCTATCGGTTTTGAATATCAAATGAGTGAATGAGAAATGTTGCATAAAATTTTAAACCTAAGCTCTTTCATAAATAATGTCAGTATGTAAATCTTTTTTTAGATTTATTTACCGGTTGGTTTTTGAGGACACTTGTAATAAAGTTCAAGATTTTCTAACGGATAAGATTTTGCAATATAGGAGACTCGATGCTGCATATCGACCTAGATACTATACGTAGTTCTATGAATATTCTTCTGGAGTGCAAATATTGTTAATTTCAGAATATTTCAATCGAATATTCTATATATATATATATACCTATATATATAGATTATTACAATTAGAAATCGTATATTCATAACAAAGAAGAACGCTCTTCCCATACAGCACACAAGCTTGCAGCAACGTTGCAGCAACATTGCAACATTGCACATTGCAGTGCAATGTTGTAGCAACATTGTATAGATATTAATTTGCAATATAGTTCAAACAACATTACAGCAATATTTCAAAATATTGTGAAAATAATGTGTTCTATATATTTTGTGTGCGTGTGTGTGTTCTTAGAGTTAGTATACATAATGTTTATTATAATTTGAATCTTTTATAAGATTGAAATTTGTGATTTGTACGAGTAGCGAGATTGTGAGATTATAAATAATTAAGTTTATTTTTCTTTTTAGCTGAAACGGCTTCAGTTTCAGAGTTTATTTTTTTTTAAGAAATGACTCGTCGATTGACTTATTAAAGCTCTTTTGGCGGACTCTGTATATATCACAAAAAAAAAATATATATAGGTATTTAACATAAAACTTTATAAATATATCTATTTCTTATATTTACGAGGGTTGTCCGTAAAATAAGGTCTCCAATTTTTTTTCACAAAGAAAAACACGTTTATTTGCAATGAATTATACATCGTTGGAAAGCCTGGACTTTCTACTATTTTTCTATATAATCCCCGTTGCGATCGATGCATTTTTGCATGCGGTGTAGCACACATTTTTCGTATACCCGTGTCATAGAACTCTCCCGCCGCGGCGCACAGATAGCGTACGACCTCTTCTTTCAACTCCTCGTCGGTCCTGAAATTTGTTCCACCCAGATGTGACTTCAACGCAGGAAAGAGGTGATAATCACTTGGTGCTAGGTCCGGACTGTAGGGGGGTTGTGTGACGTTATCCCATCCAAATTGTTTGATGAGGTCGGTTGTTGCACGGGCGGTGTGGGGACGCGAGCGTTGTCCTGATGGAAACGAACTCCCTTCGTCAGCATGCCCCTTCTTCGGTTTTGAAT
>NW_011967032.1:26088-45128 GCF_000949405.1 Vollenhovia emeryi | reverse complement strand
GCGCGCCGCGGCGGGAGAGTTCTATGACACGGGTATACGAAAAATGTGCTACACCGCATGCAAAAATGCATCGATCGCAACGGGGATTATATAGAAAAATAGTAGAAAGTCCAGGCTTTCCAACGATGTATAATTCATTGCAAATAAACGTGTTTTTCTTTGTGAAAAAAAATTGGAGACCTTATTTTACGGACAACCCTCGTATAATATAATGTTATAATGAACACGTGTCCCCCCCCCCTCCCCGCCTTTGTTTATGCCGCATTATCTCTTTGTTGCTTTCGTACTCGGAAATCCTGTGACTGCGTTTGCAATCTTTTTTCGTGAATCATATTAATATAGAGCCTCGTGTTTTACCATATAATTTAATTGTATACATTGATTAAAATCTGTTGCAGGTGGTTAGCACGACTGGATGTAGAGAGAGGTGTTATAAGAGGTTTGGGCACGTTCCTTCAAAAACGCCTTGTAACCCTAAGGGGAATCAATAAAATGTATCTACTTCTCAAGGCCTCCAATATGATACCACCTTTGCATGATATCAAGCATGACCATAAAAATGGTTTATAACTTCATCCTATTTATTATCCCTGGTGAATCCCTCTTATGAAAGAGACACAGGTAGAATACGGATATTTAAATCTCCGTATTCTACTTGTGGTCTCTTACAGAAGAGGGTACCACCATGGAGAACAAATAGGATGAAGTTATAAACCATTTACGGTCATGCTTGATATCATGCAAAGGTGGTATCAGATTGGAGGCCTTGAGAAGTAGATACATTTTATTGATTCCCCTTAGGGTTACAAGGCGTTTTTGAAGGAATGTGCCCAAACCTCTTATAACACCTCTCTCTACATCCACTTCTCTATGTGGCGATCGAACGAAAAACCAACAATGTTTTGTTTGGTTTTGAACCCAGGTCTTGGGATTACTAGACCAGCGCACAATCCTCTGCGCCACGATCGCCACGATTTATGTATAACCTTAGGATACTATTGTATAAAATATTATAAATTGTATATGGTGTAATATATTATTTATAATCACATTTCAATGTAGATTATTAAATTAGAGCTGTTCACGATGCATATTTTAGCCGATTTCCGCGAGTCAACTTACTCTTGAAATTGAATAATTTATTATAATATAATTATATATTTAATTTTGTAAAGAGATTTTTAAAGAGGCTGCGTCTTTAAAACATTGACATTTGGCAGTCAAGGAGTACGACATCGTATTACAAATGCGCCGTACCTGAGAAATATCGTGTGCCTTGTCAGGCGATTCGTTAAAGTCGTAAGTGGGAGGCGATAGGCGTTGATTTACGGAAACAGTAGCTGTATTCAGCAAAGGAAGCTGCTTTCCAACTGTTGCAAAATTCGTGAATCTGATTGGTGTATGCTTTTAGAGTTAGCTAGAGATTAAGAGCTTACGTCAATCAGATTCACGAATTATACAACAGTTGTAAAGCAGCTTTTTCTGCTAAACGCAGCCAGTGATGTCAGACATGAGACGCGGCTCCGCCAGACAGGAGATAATTATTTTATAAATTTTATATTTGTTTTATATCTTGCATAACACTTGCAGTTTTCTTGAAGTATTAAATGGGGGTACAAAACAGAAAATAAGTTTTTTCTCTGAATCCGTTTTTGGTGGTCTCGATTAAAATTCCACACAAAAACACCCCTGTGAAGTTAGCCCCCATTATTTAAAATTTTAACTTTTTACGAGTTCCCTATAGATTTACAATAGTTCCAGAGTTCTTGATGGGTTTAAGAAATAGTTCTGCCCATTAAAGACGTTACAATGAATTTTAAAAAATTCAAATTTTAGGTAGAAAGGGAAGAACACCAATGTGAGCCACAAATGAACAGAAGACGGTTCTCAACAAGTTAGAAACAAAATTTCTCTTTAATAAACGTTTCGACCCTCCTTCGGGTCTTCCTCAGTAAAACTACAATGAAACAATCGAGAATACAGGATGTGAACGCAATACTTTGATACAGATTGGAATAATATAATAATGGAATTAGAATAATAATAATTAGTTACCTCGTTTAAATCAACTAAAGCGTATTTTAAGGGATCAGAGTGGTATGTGATTTGGGAATCATTCCTCTATCAGCGATAATCCCAGTGTATCTCTAAATGGTCCCAGACATAAAGAGGACTGAAAGACTCAGGTCGACAGAGGGATGAATGTAATGTTATAAAAAAAATACATATAATCTATTTATAATATATATATATTATGTGTATATGTATATATATGTATACATTTTTCTTGCCTCTAAATTCCAAGATTAAAATATATTTTATATCACACGTGCACGGAAAAGTGCCTCTTTTTTGACAGTTTTTCGTGGCCAAAATAGACATTTGCCGACACAATACTCGCCTTCGGCTCGTGCGCCCACCCGCTACTCGTGGCCAATAGCCAATTTCCCGCACATGTATCACAATATACTATTATGTGTCATTACGAATAAGTTCACATATGAAGTTTAATACATTAAGGGCCAGTTTCACAAACGTCGGTTAGCTGCTAACCGAAGGTTAATTGATTCTCTGTCTCTTCTTAGATAACAAAATAGAAAAAGATAGGAAGTTGACTGAACTCTGGTTAACAGTTAACCGACGTTTGTGAAACTGGCCCTAAGTGATATTTATCATTTTAAAACTTTTTTAAAAAATGCGTTCCAAAATGGTTTCACTTCGTATGTTAAAGCTATTATCAACTTGTATATAATCTAAAATAATACTTATATTAAGTAAGCCATGTACGTCTAATTATAACAGATAAGTAAATAGAAAATGTATCAATATACTGTTGGACTAAATATTTTGTGCGTAATAATATTTTTTGCGTTAATTTACATATATTTTTCGCTTAACAAACTGTATGCCATTATGCGTAATTAAGTTTAATTATATACATAATTAAATTTAATTACCTATAATAATACACAGTTTGTCAAGCGAAAAATATATATAAATTTATACGAAAAAAGTTATTATATTACGCATAAAATATCCAGCTCAACCGTATACTGGCACATTTCCAAAGCATTATTGCATAATTATTTTATTGCAACATTGTTGCAACGTTACGTAGCAATATTTCTGAAGGCGGACATTTTACCGTTGCTGCAAGATTGCAGCAGTGTTGCAGCAACATTTTGCAACATTTCTGCAATATTGCAATGTTGCAAAGAAATATTTCTGCAATGTTGCTGCAATATTTCTGTGCCGTATGGGTTAGAATATTCGTCGAGAATATCTTTGGAATATTCGTTCAGAATAATTTTTGAATATTCATCGAGTTTATGTATTGCACATTGTTTATTGCGTAATACACTTATCTTATGCAAAAGGCAGTGAAACCTGTTATCATACCAGGTATAACCTGTGGTATAACCGACACGCTATATTCGATAGATTATTCTATTCACATTCGAAAAAAATTCATAATAGTGCCAGTCGAATGTTCCACGAACACAAGATAAATATATAAGAATGACCTATTGGCAGGGTTGGGAAGTAACTCGTTACTTGTAACGAAGTTACAGTTACAGTCATTTCTTTTTGGTAACTCTAACTTAACTTCGTTACTTTCTCTATATCTGTAACTGTAACTTAACTCAGTTACATGTTTTCGATAACTAGTAACTAATTTAATAGTTACATTAATAGTTACTTTATATATATTTTCAACCTTCACAGATCGCATTAACACACAGCACAGAAAGATTGCAGGAAGATTGCAGAAATGTTACATTGCAAGATTGCAATATTGCAGCAACGTTGCGCAATATTGCTGCAACGTTTCTGGAGGATTACAGCAACGTTGAAATGTCCGCCCTCAGAGAGATTGCAGTGCAACATTATAGCACTGTTGCAGTGCAATATTTTTGGAATAATTTGTTGTTGTTGTACATAAGCAGAGAATTTACTAATTACATATGCATCCAGACCTTTTTCAATACACAGCAAGCTATTGCGAAGCAACCTAAGGAGATTATGTCGCTTCGCAATAGATGGAGATTGCGAGCAACACCGTACTGATCGAGTATTTAATAATTCGCGCATTATTGGTATCAACGAAAATAACAAATAAAATTTTCGTAATTAGAAAAATTTTTTTAATAGAAAATATAGTATTTTTATTATTTTTGAAACATTGCTGCAATATTGCTATCGAAAGTTTGCAATTTTATATCCCTGCAAGGTCTCTGCAAGATTGCACTGCAATCTGCAAGATTGCAACGTTTCTGCAATGTAACTGCAACCATCTGTGCTGTATGGGAGGCCTTGCGTTTGCGCATAAACGCCTTTATCGCCGCTTTACAATCCAGATGCAGATTCGATATTTTTATTTCTATTGCAAGGGAGTAACTGCAAAGTAACGATTCGTTACTTTTCGAGTAACTGTAACTGTAACGCGTTACTTTTCAGAATTGGTAACTTGTAACTGTAACTAGTTATATTGTTAGCGAAAAAACTGTAACTGTAACTAGTTACTTTTATAAAGTAACTTTCCCAACCCTGCCTATTGGATATTCCAAATTGAAGAATATTCTTAAAATGTTCATAGGAGTGTCTTGTGCTATCTGGGAATTATCAACAAAAAAGACTATTAATGATGTTAAGAAGTGAGCAAACTTAACATAGAAGAAGAGGAGATAAAAAATGTCTCAGTGAAAATACACGTTTATAGAAAATGTTTAGACATTTATGTTTATACAAAACACACATTACAAAATAGTAAAACGGGATAGAGAGCACTGCTTATAAATATACGTTATTAATAATTATGTATTTACACATTATATTACATACTTCTATACACATATATCTATATATATTTGTTTTATACGCTTAGTGTGCCGGCTCGATAAAAATTTTTTGGAAAATTCTGTCGTCTCCTGAGCTGAAGAAATTGACCAGCTATCTAATACTTTAGGAATATCTCGACTTGTTTCGGGCTCGTTCGAGAAAATTGCTTACAAGGTAAGAGCGCTTAAATTAATAAGTTAATCAAGCACGTCTTGCAAATTTGAAAATATACAGAAAAATATTCCTGAGACCCCTTGGGAAAATTTACCTTAAATGAAATTGAAGTGTTTGTAAAAGTAATCTTTCAAATCTAAGAGTTTAATTCAAGAAGTTAAAAGTTTACTAAAAAAAATTTGAGTAATTTTGGACATACATAAAGTAATTTTTAGATAGCCAAGCCTGTGGAAGTTCCTGCTAGAGGGCCACGCGGCATAGTAAATACTTTCTCGTAAGAAGAAAACCGCACGTCGTATTATATCACATACTTTTCACAATTCTTAAAGTTTTCTTTTAAATTTTTAAAGTAAGTTTAAAGTGTCCGAATTTACTTTTCATATTTCTTATTTTTCTAAAGTAAAATGTCCAGATTTTCTAAGGTAAATTTTCCCAAGGGACGAGAACTGTATTTATCGTACTCGACGGTAATTGACAGTGCGAATTGCATTCGCCGTGCAGCCGCTGACTGTCGTTGACTATTCGCTCAAGGCCTCTTATAACATAACAATCGATACGACGACAATAGTGACCAAGTAGTTCATCAAGTAGATATGGACGTCTTCGGTGGAGCCAGACGTAAACTGAATATCGCTGCAGACCGTGACGTTCGTCTCCGGTAGCGCCGTAAAATTCGGGAAGCTCTGAATAGCTGTGGGCTTGAAGAATTAATAAAAAATTAATAAATTTGTGATAAATAAAATATATTAATAAAGCAGTGCCATGCTCGTTGAATGTAAATACAAATAGATAAATGTCAAGCAATAATAACGTGCTAGTTAAAGTGACAGCGCGAAAAGACTATATTTGTGTAATTAATTATGCGAACGTTTCGAATAAATAATATAACTACACTGACAAAATTAATAAATTTAATCTGTATCACAGAAACTATTGGGTAACGTTTCCTAGTTTACTTTTCTTGAAAGAGTACAATTGCGACTTTAAATTGTAATTAGGAATAAGCGATTGCATCGGGAGATTTTACAATTGCTAATTCATCGTCCGCCTTTCTGCAAAATGTCAAGTGGTCGCCATAGTAAAGGTAGTTTTCTATTGCCCTCGTGAGCAAATCCTCTGTCCATGGTAAAGCCATCATATGTTCGGCTATTGTTCTATCTGAAAATTTATTAAAAAATTAGGGGGAAAATATTGAAAATATTCTCTAGAATTGTGCAAAAAATGTAATAATTATCACATTTTATTTATTTTATATTTTTGGATTTATATGTACTTCGAAATTCTTCAGGTTTCTCAATGATAAGCCGGGCGTAGATGTTATCCTTCTCTTGTAAGTGTTCTCTCATGACCCTTAATCCCAACTTCATTTTTTTACCGACATTCTTGTCATGCGATCTTGTGCGTGACTGCGAATGGTTGTTTTCTCGATTGGTCGAAGGCGAAATCACTTCGGATCTAGAATTTTTTAATAAACGAAACATTTAAATCAGCCGACGATTTTCTCTCGGTCTACATCTTTTTATATAAATATATATTAAGTATTAATATTAATAATACAAATTTTTTTAATCCGTTTTCTCTTCTCTTTTCTAGTCAATATTAAAAGAGATCAAAATAAATATATATAGAGGAAAGTTCTCTATTATGAGATAGAATTTTAATGTGAGATAACAGGTTTTCAACGTCCAAATTCAATCGCAAATTTTTGTGCAACGATTACACGATCTAACAATCAATTTTCCGCTAAACAAATTTTACTCCATGGGCAATAAATTCATGGTGGAACCAACCGATGCTGCCTATTAATTTAGCAGAAACTCCGCTGTCTCATATTAGGAGCCTATTTCATAATCGGAAACTTTCTTCTAATAAATATATATTTCATAAAAGAATCTACGCGGATATAATATACGAATTGTATTATACGATTTCGCGATAATAGTAATTTTATGTAATCGTGAACGTTCTAAAATTCTCCCGCGCGAGGTAACTCACCCATTTAAGAACAGTTTCTTTATTTGATCCATCGTCATTCCCTTCAAGCTATCTACGTGTAAAGCAGTGAAGAACTTCTCAACAGGCGTTATACTATAACAAGCGGCGAGAGATGTTTTGGGGTAATGCATGACGAATGCCAGACACATCTCCTGGGAAGCCATGTAGCCGCCTACCGTCGGTTTCGATCTGTCCAGAGTGCGGTAAACACATTCCGTGACTAGCTCGTCGCCGGGCAGCAACTTCACTTCCTTTTTCAGGGTGTAAGATTGCTGATAGTTAAAGTCGAAATGATTGTCCTGGACTATCCTCGGCAGCTCTTCACCTTGGCGAATGTGCTTCAGGGTGAGACGTCGCCCAGCCAAATGCGAATGCAAGACGACTGACACGATGTTAATACCGTTCTTGGGGAACGTCTGAAACAGAATTTGAAATCAGCTTGATCTCATAGCTTTCCTATATATGAGAATGGCTAGTTGAATAACTCATAATCCTTCAATTACCTGTTCAGTGCAGTTCTTAGTGCAATATCCGACGGTGGCGTATTCCTTTTGCTGCGGGGGTATCATATGAAGAGGGCTCACTGCTACGCCGGCCACGAGAATGCCCGCTTCGTGAGGACGAAACTTCTCAGTTAAGTAAAGTCTTATACCGCTGCTATCATTCATCTTCGATAGCGTCGGATTATTGTAATGGACTTCCAGCATATAGTACGAGTATTCGCCGCGTTCTCCTATGGGTATACCGACGTGCTCCGGAAACCATTCCCCTGCGTGACACAACGGTTTTATCACACTATTCGCAAAATTGAAAGAAATCTTTAATTACGGGGGAAAAAGTAAAAGGATCTTCTCTTATCGTCCAGGAATTTTGAGGCTCTGGATCGTCTTCGTCGGCCTTATTTTCACGCTCTGGACCTTCGCGGGGAACTTCGTGCGGATTATTTGGCCGACGAGACTTCTCTCGCGAAGGACTCGATTATCGCGTGTCTCAATAATTTGGATGCACTTTGTAAATGACTTACCTTCGCCGCCACGAGCCCAGACGAGGACGGGCTGCAGACACGAGTTCCATTCTGACGGTACTTTATTGGTATAGCAATCGGTGGGGACCATTCTGAGGTATTTACCGACCATCGGCGACGTACACTCGTACAAAATCATGTGATGGACCAGATCGCTCTTTATCGGGGTGTACTGAAATGCATAATAAATAATACATGAACGCGAGACGCCTAAAGTCGCTCCGCTTCGGATTAGGCGATCTTTGAAATTTGCGCGAGATCTCCCTTGAGTTTGCGGGAAGATTACGTTTGCAGAAACTTGAAAGGTCGGAAGGACGAGCCGAGATCCTGGGAACGATCGTGATAGTTTTTCTTTCCTGCGATCGTGCCCCCCCCCCCCCCCCCCATTGATAGTCGACGAACGTTTCGATACAAGCAGTGACATCATTCCGAGTCTTTTTTTTTATTCTAACGACGCGCGTCCACCCCGTGCGACGTCCGGCATGAATGACCGTGATTCGTGTAACACATACGAATAAGGCCCAGCCTTTGCATTCCATCACAGCGCCGGGACTTATTCTCAAGAGGTCCGTGTCTACTCGAGAAACGCGAATTAGCATCGCCGTGTACTTACCCCTATCATGTGGTGTTTCGTAAGATTTGTGGGGAATTGGAAGATCTTGCACACGTAGACGGTATTCATATCTGGCACCTCGTACTGTCAGACAGATATATCGTTATGTCGCAATTCATTAAGAAACGAAGGAAACGTCGAAGGCGGTTCAGATTTAAATTAAACTGATCGTAAATTTGATTGTACTAATAAAATACAACTATTCTCCACTGAGAAAAATGCTTTGATTGTATCAAGACGTGTATGATAGAATGTATTTTGGTTAAACCAAACAGAATTTTTAGCTATCGCAATAGGGCTCGATATTTCATAACCAGAAGTTTGATAGACTTCGCTATACGATCTAGTAAATCCTAAAGGAATTCGGATTCGTCCATATTCTAACAGACGACTGGTGGAATCTACCAGATTTCTAATTAATGCAGCCAGATTTCTTTTTCAGTTTATATAACACGACTGTTCATCCATCTTGGGTCGTGTCTAATAATATTTAATGATTTTGGCTACTTATTTTGTTAGGATACCACAGATAGCACAGAGAATCCAAGAAGAATTCTTTTTGCACTCCCCACTTGTGAAATAAATTTCTGTTCTAATAACATTCTTAAAAGATGCAAGAGGAACTCTTTCTAGAATTCGCACTGGAAAGAAATTCGCGTGGAGTTCATTTCGAACAGATTAGAGGAACAGGGGTTCTTTGTGAGTTCATGATGGATCACCTGCGTTATTTGTGGAGTAAACAAATAATTATCTAAATCGCCTTTAACTGTTTGAACTTGCTAGATTATGGAGAAAAGAGGGTGTCTTAAGGCCTACGTCCACGATGCTAGAATTTGATCCAAGTTCTAGTTCCGAGAAACATGTAGCCAGTCAACTTGCAGCTTTTATGGAATAGCTGCAGGTTGATTGGCGATGCACTTCCCGCAGGGTTGGGAAATAACTCGTTACTTGTAACGAAGTTACAGTTACACTAACTTTATTTTCAGTAGCTCTAACTTAACTACGTTACTTTCTCTTCATCTGTAACTGTAACTTAACTCAGTTACATTGATAGTTACTTTATATGTTTTTTAAACCTCCGCAGATCGCATTGGGCCTTGCATTTGTGCATAAACGCTTTTACCGACGCTCTACTATTCAAATGTAAATTTGATATTTTTATTTTCATTGCAAGAAAGTAACTGCAAAGTAACGTTTCGTTACTTTTTGAGTAACTGTAATTGTAACGTGTTACTTTTTCAGAATTGGTAACTTGTAACTGTAACTAGTTACCTTTTTAGTAAAAATACTGTAACTGTAGCTACACTGAAAAGAAAATCTGATAGATTCGACCAGTCGTCTGTTAGAAAATGGACGAATCAGAATTCCCTTTAGGATTTACCAGATTTGTAGTCAAGTCTAGCAAACTTCTGGTTATGAAGTATCTTTCATGGTAAATTCTAAAGGAATTCTGGTAAATCTTAAAGGAATTCTGATTCGTCCATTTTCTAACAGACGACTGGTTGAATCAGACTTTTTTTTCAGTGTAGACACGGTTATAAAGTAAGCTTCCCAACCCCAATTTCTCGGAACTAGGGCCAAGTTCTGGCATCGTGTGCGCAGACCTTTAGGGCGCGCGGTATTCATAGTCAGATCTTATATTCAAGATCGTCTTAAGATCATCTTTAGATACTTCGTAGTCAATAAAATGTTCCATGCAGCATCTAAAGATAAACTTAAAACGGTCTTAAATATATATGTATAAGATCCGACTATGAATACCAGTCTTATTCTTGTTTTACCTGATTAAGCTTCACGTCCCACGTTAAGCTTTCTTCGCCGGCATCTCGCGGTGGCGAATGTGCTACGGCTGTCCTCAACCTCAGAGTCCTTCCGCCTCGTCTATTCCCGTGCCACATCGCCGTGTTTAATTCGGGATCGTGCTCGTGCATGGCCCACAGTACCCTAATACTATCGCCCTAAAATCGCACAAGCGAATTTCGCTAGTTAAAGCAAAACTGCAGTAACCATTGATGTCGCACTGTTAAAAAATATTCTCGAATTACGGCAGCCCGTCTCTCATTTTCTTTTTTACACATCCCAGTAAATACTATATACATATAGAGGGAAGTCCCCTATTATGAGATAGGCTCCTAACATAAGATAGCGGAGTTTCTCTAAATCAATAGGCATCGTCTGTTGTTGGTTTCCACCATGAATTTATTGCCCTTGAGGTGAAATCCGTTTAGCGGAAAATTGATTGTTAGATCGTGTAATCGTTGCGAAAAAAGGATTTGCGATTGGATTTGGACGTTGAAAGTCTACTGTCTCATATTAGAACCCTGTCTCAAAATAGAGGACCTTCGTCTATTTCTCAAAGTACATATTATAGCGGCATGTAATTAAAATCGAATACGTTGCCGGAGGATTGTGTCATGGCAAAGGGGGTCAGACGGCATGCTAAACGCCTAAATATCACCGCGGGAATTCGAGACTGCCGGAGCCCTACGGCCTCCTAAAGAGCCGCGGGGCTCCTGCCCCCCCCCCCCCCCCCCGGGCATAAATCGAAAGAGGGTTCCCCGCGAATTGTGCGGAGCCGCGATGGTCATACTGTAAATCTTTCGGCCAACGCTTTTCTCTCCTTCTCCCTACTTCCGAACCCTTTTAAAGGATCCCGTTTGACCGGTCAGATATGCACGGCCAAGATTTGCTTTCTTTGCACGCATTTTAATTACAGAGTAGCGGATTAGAGGTCGGAAGGTAATTTCGACGTTAGCGAGGCGCGATAAATTCCGGACCCTCGCCGCATTGATGCGCGGCTCTTGCGAAACAGCCCCCTGGCATTCGGGAACGACCCCTTTCAATTACGCACAAGTCGTGCAACAGAGTTGAAGGCCGCGGAGTCTGTAAGATTTACTTTAGACTTGAATCGTTCGTCCCTACAATATTAGTTTCTCCTTGCTCGTTTTCAACGTGCCACAATTTTTCAAACGTTGTGCTTTAATCGACACCTTACGCGTCGCCCGAGAAGGGACGGGTCTGTATTTACCTAGCAAAAGTGTTAGTATAAACGTTGTAAAATGACGAAAGAGAGAATTGCTGTTCGACTTAAACTGGCGGGTAGTTTATTTAAATTGTTCCGACGTTCCGACCATCCTTTTCAAGGAAATAAATATGTTAATTAGTCATAGTTACAATGTTGAAGAGACGTCGGCATCCATCTCTGGGCATCGGCCGGAGGAACTACAGTACCGGCCAATAATATGTCACCTTTCGATTTTTTGAGCGTAACTAATTTTAAAGTGCTCGAATGAAAAATTCGAGAAATCATGATGTACCTTGTCAAATTTCATTGCCCTTCGTGTGCGAGATGTACCTGTTATCAGGTGTCCACTGTAAAATTTTGAGCCACATTCGGTGCACGAAAGCTATGCTCAGAAAAGGTGACTAAAGGTGACAACTTTCAGCCGGCGCTATATGTTGGAAGGCACGTGTATCCGACGCAACGACCACTTAACAATTCTTTCTTTCGTTAATTAACTACTGGCGACTACAGTGTTCCTTATTGTAAAATGATCTTCCCGACGATTACCATGAGTTGATAATCCTGAGAGTCGCAGGTCTGCCACTTCCTGACGAACGTCACGACGGTGTGGGTCTCGTTTTGCGAGCCGCCGAGCACTTGGACATCCTGGGACGCGTCAGTAACTGGCGCGGCGTTACTCTCGATACCGTACGAGTCCTGCAACGAAAGGGAGGAGGAACATACGTTAGGATTGTTGATCCAATGTACTGGTCGAAACGGGGGGCCCCTAGGGGGGCCCCGAAACTCGTTCCCTCGCTATTGAACGGCAAAATCGAGAGCTTTATCGGGTCTGGTAAACGCCAGGTGTGCGCATTCGCGGCGAACTGGGACCTCAGGCCCTTCTACCCGACACAATTCGTCTCTCTCCTACTTTCTCTTTTACCTTTGCTTAAGTACGATGAATTTTCATTTCTGTTATGGCGCGCGGCTTGCATTCACGGTCATGCAACGAGTCACCTCTCGCTCTTTACAATAAAGAGGATGTTGATGCTTTTCATAAAATTATTCACGCCGCGATTATACGCGGAATATACTTTATAAGCTCTTCAATAAACTCGGAAACAATATTCCCGTAGTAAAAACGAATCGAGACATGAATGATCCGGAACTGAAAATTACGCGCCACTAAGGAGTCAATTTCCTGGATGCAGATTGAAATCTTGTTTACCCGAGGCCCGATTTTGATAGAAAATCAACGGAGAAGACGCTTAGCGACTGCTTCAATTTAAGAGACTGAAAGTCGACGACGAATCCCCCATTAGATTTTCGCCGAAGTAAGGTCCTTGTCGAGGACTTCGCGGCGCGGTAGGTCCGGTACATCTTCGCGAAGAATGAATGTGTGCGAAATCACAGACCGATATTTCAATGTGTGGCGTCAAGGCGTTGCACCTCGAGACCGGGAGAGAGAGTAGAATGGAATACAAGTTTTATTTATTAACCGCCCGGGACAAGTTACCTAAAGCGTTAAACAAGCTACACATATAAAATACTCACAAGTGAGAAAGAACTTTTGTACAATGAACAATTTGAATATTGTAAAAAGTATAATAAAGAAAAGGACATAGTCGCTTAACACGTATGTGACAATATAACGGACAGTGATGGTTTATTATTAGTGGTATATAAGAATAAAGAAGAGTAGCGTTAAAACCATGGACGTACAAATATTTTTTACGTCCATGGTTAAAACAGTATGGCGAAAGGAAAAAACACAATTAAGGAGAGAAAGAGAGAGGGGGGGGGATAGAATAGAATTTTTATTTATCAACCGTCCGGGACAAGTTTCCTAAAGCGTTAGATAACCCTAGCGGAAGAATTTCTATAAATGACTACAAGAATTGACTTGAAATAGAAATTTGTAGAAATTTTTATATCGTCGTTGAAAGTTTTCTTGTAAAAATATCTACGAAATAGTACCACAAATTACAATGCTCTCAAATCAGGAAATTATTGCAAGTAGTACCCAATGAGAAATGATTAGCCGCCCGACGTCGAAATGATGTCGAATCGACGTCGAGTCAACGTCGACACCGTCGAATTGACGTCGATTTGACATTATTTCGAAGTCGGGCGACGAATCATTTCTCACTGAGTATTTCATGAGAATGTACAATTTTGTAAAAATTAGTACAAAACTTTACTAGTTTTAAAAATTTGAGAAACAACAAAATCTTAAAGAATTAAAACATCTCGTGTATGCCTTGTAGACTTTTTGGACAATTGCCTTGTAGAATATTACACAAATTAACAAAAGTGTTCCAATTCTAGCATTTTCATGTTGATTTTTATAGCACTTTTTAAATTTACGTTGAATTTCTTAGATTCTGACACTTATATTTTATAGTTTTGTAGAATTTTGTAGTATTATTTCCGACAGGGAAGCTGCACAGAAAGACAATTACAAGTGAGAATGAGCTTTTGTATAATAAAAAACTTGAGTACAGAAATATATATATAAGATATAAAAAATATAAATACAAGGATAGAATACAGAAAGATGTTGCAGATTACAATTGACTAATTACCGCACCCACCCGTCTGATCTCCACCAGAATTCCTACTGCAAGTGCAGGTTAAATTCTGGAACAACGCCGCCCTCCCGCAAGCTGGACGGAATAGCATTCGAATATTCTATAGCCGTACGGCGAAAGGAGTGCTTCTAAAACTCTGTTTAGAGTTAATGGAGGCATAATGGAGGCATAATGGAGGCACCAATGAACCTCTAGGTGTCGTGGCGCTTCTTAATTCAGTCCTGTCAGTCCTGTCTTCAAACATTCTGTGGAGGCTTTTTTTTGTTCAGAATTTGAAAGGTCAAACACGCCACATGGTACATACGTCTCGCCTAAATCTTGAGCTACCCTAATTTTGTAAAATATGGGGTTATGTTTATCCCACCTTGCCACAAAAATGAACCGTGCACACCTATTATGTGCTCTCTGTAGACGGAGATTTTGTTCACCAGTGATATTTGTTAGGGCCGCACAGCAGTAATCAAAGAGAGGAGTAATTAGCGCCAGAGAGAGAGAGAGAGAGAGAGAGAGGGGGGGGAGAGATGGGAACAATTTCTCAGCTGCTATGTGGTAGCGCACGCGAGTTAGGGCGGCCAGCCGCGGGCGTTTGGGTCCGTTGGGCCCCGGTTACTGTGGAGCGCCCCGCTGACGTTCGTACGTGCAGGGCGTGCAGCGAGGCTCCCGAAGGGAAGTCCCCTTCCTGCGCGTAATGAATCCGAATAATTGCCGGAGAGCGTCGTCATGCCCGGGTGGAGTACTACGCGTCTCGTAACGAGCACGTGCAGAAAGGAAACGATAATAGGCGCGCCCCTCTGCCCCTCTCTGTCTCTGTTTCTTGAAGCGCGTTGCGAGAAACCGGTGGAAAATACGAGGCGGGAGGGCGGGCGCTCGTTAACGCGTAAAACGATTCGCAAAGTGTCCGTGTCTCCACGCGGAGGACCGTTTCGAAATTACACACTCTCGCGCCCCGCGGAATTATCGCCCTCGCGCCGCTGATTTTATTCGACATTTTATTCGACGCGACATTTACGCGAATAACATTAGGCGTCTCTCGCTTAATTTAATTGCGGACTTACGAATGTCGTCAGAAATATGTGGCGAGGGTAGTAAATACATAACCCAGGTAGCAAGCTGACGACAAGTGACGGCTATCTGTGAAGTGGAAGAAAATTCAATTCAATAGAATTGCAAAATTGAGGAAAGGACTAGCAGTTCTTACACTGGGAAAAATTTATTAAAATGACTAAATACGTTTAGTCAGCAGTATTTCTTTAGTTTAAATATATATAAGTTTTTTTTAAGTTAAACCTACTGTGATTTATCGAAACACATTTTTATGAATTGACGAATATCTTTGCGAATTGATAAATATTTGCTCGGCAGCCCATGATCGCCGCATATTGTTGAATCGAGAAGTAGTTCTTGGTTCAACCCTTTTTTTCTCAGTGTACTTATTTGTTGTTTGTTATATTTATAGATGCGAAAAAAAGTAAAAATCATTTTTTATTATTAAAAGTTTGTACGTATAAATTGATCAGACCGAAATAATCTTGTATCTCCAACAGTGTAAAAAAAGTGTGTAAAATTACATACACAATAAGTGTGGCGATTACGCTATTTATAAAGGAAATATATAAATTAGTGTAATTTTACCAAATTTTTTAACTTTTTGTAAATGTTTGTTTATATATGATAAAAAATATAAAAAATTGTAAAATTTACATAATTAAAAGCAAGCAGCTTACTCATTATACAAGGTAATAATTTTATCTAGAAGGTATAAATTTACGGACGTATGTAAATGTACACCTTCAATAGATGGTCCCAGTATTACCAATTATAATAATTGTAATTTTACGTGTAATCTTTTTACAGTGTAGAATCACTGACGACCCCACGTGCAGGGTTTTTTTATCTTCGAGCGAAGATAAACCGAGTTTAATTACAATCAGTTCGCGAGAAACAACCCGACCGGCCGGGTGTCATAATAATACGCGTGCATAAATCTTCCCGGAAGACTGCGAGAATCTTTTTTTTTTATCTCGATCGCGGCGCGGCAGAGTCGTATCGCTATTTCGTGGAGTTCAAGTGCGTTCTCACGAAGAGTTCGCGAGACGGTTTTCTCATGGCGCCCGGATATTCTCATCGCCTTCGGGTTAATTAGTACGGCCCTAGCGCGTTGTTCGGCGATTAAAAAGGTCTGAGAGCGTCCTAAGAGCGCCGCTAATTTATTCCGTCGTTATCCACAAAATTTGATATTCCAGAACGAAATATTCCCCAGCGGGTCTCTCGCGCCCGTCGTAATTCGCTTTCACATTCTTCGATCCTTTTCACTTTGCGAGATTTGATATCAATTTTATATCAATTAGTCGAAGGTTAAATTTACAGAATCATTATCGCGCTCGATGCGGCCGACGCCGAAGGCGGACCCATTACTTCAATATATTTCTCGTCTTATCGGATCTCCTTTCAGCATCGCGCGAGTATAAACTACCCCGCCGTAAGATTGAGCCGTAAAGACAACGTTCCGTTTCGCTATCTTGAGTGTCAATTTTATCCGGGGACAGATTCAAAACACGCTCGGGAGGTTTGCGCGAAACATGCGAGAACCAGTTGAGCGCCGCGGCTAGGAAAAGCGATTTGATAAAAGAGAAAGAGTAGGAAATGCTCTCGATTCCCACGCTGGATTATCGCGACTGCGCCGGAGCGAAAAATATCACAAAGTGGCTCGATCGTTAGACGAAAAGTATTATGCAAATGATCCGGCGGTGCCACGGCTCGGCTCGGCTCTCGCGGGCACCTGACTTTCTGCGACTGTGAGTCACGAAGGCTGACAACGAGGAAGTCGTCTCCCGGATCGTCGATGTCGAAACGGGTTTCCCCGACGCGGGATAACGAATGCGCCGTGGACAGTGTCGTTATCGTAATCCTGGCGCGAATAATTCTGTACGATACCCGGGTGAGGGGTGGATTTATAAAGCCCGTGTCACACTACGTATTGCGGATCGCGGGTCGGATTGAGATTGCGGACCGCGGATCGCAATTCAACCAATCGGGTCCAAGGCTGCCCCGTCTGATTGGCTGAAACGTGATCCGCAATACGTAGTGCCCAGTGAGAAATGATTCGTCGATCGACGTCGAATCGACGTCGACACCGTCGAATTGACGTCGATTCGACACCATTTCGACGTCGATCGACGAATCATTTCTCACTGCGTGTGACACTCTGGGGGAAAAAAAGACAGCAACTTATTTTGGAACTCATAATTAGTAATTAAATTATTTGGATCGTTCGTAACTCTAATCTTTTACGAGCTATCTATATCCTATCCGGATACGAGGCTGTCTCGTCTGATTGGCCGAAATGCGACCCGCGACTACGGTGACCAACTCTTAAACATTTAATTTCGGGACATCAGTTTCCGAAAATCGGGACTTTTATTAGTATATCAGATTACCTTGTAATATGCATGTACATGTCCCTTCTTGTTCATTATTCATATATGATATATCTTGACATGTTATTTTTTTAAATAGGTATGTTGAATAAATTAGATACACGTAGATAAGGCAAATGTTTCTTCATTATTAAGTCAACATCGAACATAGTCTTTTACTATTCAACAGAACATAGTCTTTTACTATTTTTCAAATATAAATAATCATTAATCTAAATTAGACTAATAAAATTCTTAAAATAAAATGAAAGAACATCAACGGAGCATAAAAGCAGGAACATAAAATATAAAGGTTATAATGAATTTTAGTTAATGAATATATGACGTATTATTATATTTTATATTATTTATCTTACATTATGTAAAAAATCGGGACAAACGGCGTCCCGCCTAAGGTTCTCTCGGGACAGCTCTAAAGAGAGTCGAAAATCGGGATGTCCCGAAAAATTCGGGACGGTTGGTCACCCTACCCGCGACCCTCAATCTCGATCCGATTCGCGATCTGCAATACGTAGTGTGGCACGGGCTTTAGTTCCCTCGAATCGACGACGACTCGTCGGCGCAAGCGGAGAGAATGAAAAGGCGACACGCAGATTGCAGTTTAGATGATCAGGATTTTAGGAGGCTCGCGCCATCGAGGGGCATCTTCGATCCGCCGGAAGGGAGGCGCGCACGCCTGAGGGGCGGAAAATTAATTCGGCGGATGTGACGTCACGGATCGGCGACCGCTTCCCGCGACAATCTCCTGAGAGGCTTCTCCGCTTGCGTCACGCGCGCGTTCTGCTCACGAGGCGTTCCTCGGGAGACGAGGAGAGAGATACGGATCCTCGAGCGATAATACGAATCTCTTCCCCACGAGAGACATTTCACGAGAAACGTTTCGAAGTTGAGAGATTCTTTCTCACCGCGCGAACACGCATCCAATCGAATTTTTCTTCTTATTTGTCGCAATGCGAGATTAAGGGGATGCTGGAGTGATTCTGCACTTTCGCACCTTTTGCACTTAAAACTGTCTGTTTCGTGGAAAGATTTGTGTAATACACAAATTAAATGGCACGTGTACAGATGATCGAAAGCAGCTTGCTATTCCGGCCAAATTAAAGAACAATATGACATCACTGAAACTAAGTTTGTAAGTCTAATAAAAAATAATAGTGAGCAACACATACATACAGTACATGTAGTATGTGTGTTGCTCACTATTATTTTTTATTAGACTTGCAAACTTAGTTTCAGTGATGCCATATTGTTCTTTCATTTGGCCGGAATAGCAAGCTGCTTTCGATCTGTACACGTAAGCCATTTAATTTGTATATTACACAAATGTTTCCGCGAACTGACAGTTTTTAGGTTAGAAAGGTGC
>NW_011967032.1:8568-25166 GCF_000949405.1 Vollenhovia emeryi | reverse complement strand
AAGATGGACGAGAACTGTTCTTAAATTCTCTCGAAAGGCCTGCGGAAACATCTGAATTGTGAAAAGGTACATCTCGGATCGTTACGGCTCGTCAGGCCAGTAGGATTCGTATCGGAATTAAGATCGGAATGAAGATTGCTCATCAAAGACCTTGGACGAGAGATGAAAGCAGGATGTGTCGCGGGACTCTTCCGCGGTTTCATCCCGCGCAATGCCCGCCTCGGAGAAATGCCCGGGCGAGAAGTAAGCGACTGGCCCCGAAATCTCGGCCGCGAGCGTTTCGTGAAATGTTTCCTCGCGAACGGACGCGGTGGGTCCACAGAAAAGGAAAACGCCGTCGCGCGTTGCCCCGCACTTTGTGCCCACGCTACAAGTCGTGGTTCCCATGGGTTCCGTAGTCCTGGCGAGAAAAAGGAAGGGATTTCTTTGAAGAGGCGCCACTAGGAGAAGGATGCTCGCCAGGTGTTTTGATGGTGGCCTCTTCTTCGCCCTTATCTTCCTCTCTTTCTTCCTCTTGCACCTCACACGTGTAGGTGCATGCGTACACGTGGGCGTATACATGTGCGCGTGTGCATTTGGGTCGCCTTCCCCTAGCCCCACTACCCCCTCTCCTCTCTCTCTCTCTCTCTCTCTCTCTTTCTCTCAACCACTGCCCTCTTTTGCTCGACTCGCTCTTCTCTGCATCTTCCTCCCTCTCGCCCCTTCGCTCTCGCCATGTCGGTGAAACCAACCGCACTTTCCGTTTATCTCTCCCTTTTCTTCCTTCGCATACATTCTGCATCTTCCTCGCTCTTTCTTACGGCCGAATCTCCTTTTTACCACCTGGCAAAGCAGCAGCAACAGCAGCTGGTAGCGACGGCCAGCTCCTTCCTCAGGCGGGAATAAAGGAATTCTCTGTGTTCTTCGGGAACCTTACGGGAAATTGGCGTAGTGGTCGCGGCGAATTTCGCGCGAGAAATCGCTCATAGAAATTTATCGTGATAGACCACAGACATAATTACGGTTGCACGATGTCGCGTGGATGAAATGGACAAACCGAGTGAATTCCTTTGCAAAATATATTTGTGTGATTTGCGTCACGAGAAGAATTAATTTGTCTAAAAAGGAGCAGATGACGCTTCTCATTGTACTTCGGTAGTTAATGTTAACTCAATCTCTTCTCTAACGCACCTGCTTTACGTGAGGGAAACTAAACGAAGGCGCAAAAAGAGTCTAGTGTTGACGAAACAAAATGTCTGAAAGATGACACCCTTGTGTTATCCTGGTCCTTATTATCCCTCTCTAACATTTGGCGAATAAAACGGGGTAAACGATGCATCATGCGCATCATGCGTGAAACGGAACGCGCTCGACAGAAAACTGTAAATCCTCTAGCAAAGTATATCTCTGCTGTTTGAATCTCGAATTCGAAAAAGCCAATTTTTTTCAGAATGCATTCTGAATAGGTCTATTTCGCTCTTCTTTTTTGTTTTCAGGTGGTAACAATTATTAGGTACTGAGCTCTTAGCCGCGATTGCGACCCGGTTCTCACGTGTCGCGGTCCCGGTGTCGGAGGCACGCGGTTACGCGCAATTACGAGCGGCGAGTCGTTAAGGTTCATCGTAGCCGGTTTTACGAGCGGTTACGCGGAATAATAATCAACGAATTAAAATGCGGTGGAAACCCTTCCCGCTCTCTCGCCGTCGGTGGGGGGGGGGGGGGGCGCCCGCCCGGCCACTCGAGGGTGCATACGTCCCCCGCAATTTACTCGGCGGGCCGCTTAACGATTCCTTGCGTTTAATGCTTTTAATCGCACGTGGAATTTCTGCCCTTACCCATATCGTGCCGATAGACGTAAAATCGCATACAAGATCCGCTGATTGAGGCTCGCTATTAGCGGCCGAGCAAGATTTCGCGTTCAGAATTGTGCATCGCGCTTGCCCTCGTAATTATTTTGCAAGCATCGCGTTGAAGATGAAAATTCGACCAATTGAAAAGATTACTTGTATTTCGTATTATGTAATATTCATAAAGCTTAATTTGGAAACATTTAATACAAAGTTGTGTGCTAAATTATTTATTAAGTACGGCGTATCATCATTTTTACGTAAAGTATTGTTCACGCAGAAGTCAAGGCTCTTTCTTCTCTCTGTTAGTTTCCCCCCAAAACAACGTAGAGTTCCCAAGTCGCGGTCTGTCGGGACTTGAAAACAGTCGGTCAAAACTAGACGAGTCTCGTTGGAATACGTGAGTGCTTCTGCGAACCAGTTTCGCGGTGGTTCGGCCGCTAACAGCGCTAATTTGCTCTTCTTTTCTGAGCTGAGTTGTTTTTGGGCCCGGAGGGCAAGTCAGGATACGAAAAAGGGGAGCCCCCGTAACTCTCATCACGCTGCTACATGTTACGGATAACTGGTACGGCCGAAAGAAGCGTGGCAGAAAGAAAGGAGAGAGACAGGAGAGAGGTCTCCGCGCTTATACAGAACATTGACTCCAGAATCGCTCAGATTCAAGCTATTCTTCCTATGGTTCTTGTAATTTGTGGGAGAAACAGATGAAAGATCTCGCGAGCCTCCTTTCTCCTATCAGTTTTTATCAGTTGAATATAACGAATGAAGAGCTGGAGTAAACGAATAGGCAGGAATGCCTGAACATTTCTATGATTATAGAATACATTAGAGAAATGTCCAGGTATTGCTGCCTGTCTGTGTACATACATCGTAAAGACTATTGTTAAGGAATTATCGATAGACCCACATCGACCTTCAGCGGCCGAATTTTGAGCACATTGAGAATAACCGTGGAGCATGCTCGTATCTTAAGTAGTCCGCAATCTGCGGCATATCCAATGAGTAGCTGGAGTAAACGAATAGGCAGGAATGCCTGAACATTCCTATGATTACAGAATACATTAGAGAAATGTCCGAGCATTCCGCCTGCTCTCTAAAAGTTAATCAATGGATTATCACTGAAAACAGTGAATATTCACCGATTCACAGTTATGGCTTTAGCAGTGAATTACTGAATTATTCAATCAATTATTGTATCAGCGAATATTCGCTGTTTTCAGTGATAATCCATTGATTGACTTTTAGAGAGCTGGCAGGAACGTCTAAACATTTCTCTATTTTATTCTATAATCTGAATTATTCAGTGTTACACTCATAACTGTTTTCAGTGATAATGCACTAATTGATTTTTATAGAGAACGCCTGTGTGTACACTATGAATCACTGATGTCTTCCCACATGAATTTGTGCACATATCAACACATTTACACATTTTGCATATACATGGAAAATGCATATGTGCTCTATCTGTGCCTAAATTCATATGATAGTGATTCTTAATGTACATCGTAAAGATTATTGTTAAAGAATTATCGAGACCTACATCGCGCGGCCTTCAGTGGCCGAATTTTGGGCACATTAAGAACAACCGTTGGAGCATCCTGATAAATCTTAAAATATCCCGCAATTTGCGAATGTCACCGCGCGCCGGCGTTATAATTAAAAGCCTTTTTTATCAATAACCCAGCATCGGAGCCCGCGAGTTCCCGAAGGGATCCGTCAACGGTCGGTTGTTACGGTCGTTGCAAAGTTGCCTCGCGAAAAACCGAGGTCTCGGATTACGAGAGGAGAGAAAACGGAATGGTGATCGGCGCGGATTCCTCGCACCGGTAAGAAACGAGCGATGATTCAGGTACGCAGCCGAAGGGCGGTTCACCAAGACTGGACAAATGGCGCGTAGCGGACGGTATTTCATTTGGCCCGGGTGGACCGGTTCCGCGACGCGGGAATATCGTAAATCATACGCTGGATTACGTCGGCTCCGTACGCCGGAAATGCTAATGAACGCCTCGCTCTTCGTTTATCAATATACGCAGAAATCCCTTCGCCGTATCGAATATCAGCTCGACTAAATCTCACAATCGATACTTCCGTCCAAGGTCCTTACTGGGCCTCTCCTTTCCGTTGTTCAGGCTCGGGAGGTGCGATGAGTTTCGGCGATAATAAAATCGGCGCGATCACTATCAGACTTCCGCAGCGCACTTTTCAATAAACTTTAGATCAAGTGCCATTCTTCGAGAAAAAGATCGTTACGTTTTTGAATATTTGCACGACCTTTGGATGCAAATGTCAAAAAGGGAAGCTTTGAGGAAGCTTGTTACGAGAAGAACGATCCACTGAGCTCAGAGAGGCACGCCACGCCGTGTACAAGATGAATTTTAATCCATGATATATTCTCCCGGTCGTCTGAAATCCCTTTTCATCTCTTCCTCCTCGCGAGGAGTAACGCGGTGTAACGCGCGGAACGAGATAAAACGGCATAAAAACTGACTACGATGAGCTGAACCGACGACGACGACGACGACGACGAAGAAGCGAGAAAAGAGGGAGCGATGATTAGCGCGAGGAGACGAAGGAGATAGGACAAATTTTCTGGCGAATTCCTGGTCTCCTCTTCGCTCGGTAGAGGATGAACCGTATCGTATACCGGTCGCTGGCGTAAACGACACCTCGTTGACGCTTCAGCCGCACGGCTCAGCAACGCGATAAAGTTGAGCAGCTGCCTGACCTCCGGGCATTCGGATATACATACATATATATATATATATATATAAATTACATAGACGCCGCGTTCCACTACCTTCTCCCACACCTTTCCCGTGCCGCTAATCGCGCTATTAATACACGCTACCGGCGCGATGGATTTTTATTGCACCCTGGAGCTACCACATGTCTACCGATTGTCTCTGGCTGCAGTTAAAAATGGTTTCTCAACTTTTTTTTGCCTCGTTCAGCTTCTTCCGAATGGATTAATTCGAAGCGATATATTAATAATTTTTATCCCCGCATAATGACGTTAATTAGCAACAATCAATTGCACGAGCTGCCTTGTATCGTACTGGATTAACCGCGGCGACTTTTTCGACCCTTTTTCTTTTCACTTCTGCATAACCATCCTTAAACGCGACGCGATAACCATTGATCACTGGCTATCTGGCTATCATCCAAGATGCATTAAGGATTTTATTCTTGCGTTTCTTCGGCATGTACGCTGCGCTTTGTCAGAAGATAGCGGCCGAGTATCTCCGCGCGCGGGAAGAGGGACGACGACGCCAAGTGGGATTGGAAAAGGACGAAAACGTGTTAGCCGGTGGTAGAAAACGAACAAGAGGGATCGTCCAGGATAATGAGAAAAAAATCGCAGCGAAATCGGGTAGGTGGAGGAGGTGGGAGACGAGGGGGAAGGGGAGGAGGCCCCGCGTCCATGCACCGTTGCGCTCGACTGTCCGACTGTCCGTCCCGTACGTCCTGGACGGACCCGTCGGCCCCTGGGACCAAAGGGATGGACGGATCGCAGATTACGTGCATTTCAGATTCACTCGTATGCGGTGCGCAGCGACTCGTATTTCCCGGCGCGGGTAATAAATTACGATCGCAATCGTCGTATACGCGCACGCATTGTCGGTCACGCTGGACGACGACGGACGACGCGAGCAGCCGTCTTTTAAGGCCTCTCTCCGTCGCTGGCTGCCGATGAGGACTCTCCTCCATTCAGCCCCGGCCTCGCCGCCCCGGCGACTCTCCTCCGCGTTGTCGCAGATTAATGGCGATTAATTAACTAATCGACGCGACCACCTCGACCTTTGCGAAACCCCCTCGATTGGGATCATCTCGATTGTGCGAAGAATTCGACAGCGCATCTTCATTTTTATTTTCTGATTTATGTGTAATCTAATTTCATTTAATTTCTCCCCCCCCCCCTCCTCTCTCTCTCTCTCTCTCTCTCTCTCTCTCTTTGAATCGGGTGTTCTTATTTGCTTTTAATTGGCAGAACTTATTAAGAAAGTACTTGGAGTGATGTTGGGGTCCTGCAGGGCCCGAGGTCTCGCATGCGATACGTATACAACATCGCCGACTCGTTCGCCGGGCCCAGGACCATCGTTTCGTCCTTCTCGGTAGCGATGCTCAAAGATTCGCACACGGCCCCCCCGTCGACGATGTCTGGAGGCCTTGACTGGGCCCCTCGGACCTAACTCCAAGCGCGGCATACCCAGCGGGCCCTTCCCTCGTCCTCGCGCCGCCGATCTTCACACACGACCACG
The DNA here is from genome assembly GCF_000949405.1 of Vollenhovia emeryi. Classification (NCBI taxonomy): domain Eukaryota; kingdom Metazoa; phylum Arthropoda; class Insecta; order Hymenoptera; family Formicidae; genus Vollenhovia; species Vollenhovia emeryi. The sequence continues at coordinate 19,078 of NW_011967032.1, read as the reverse complement.
CACGGCCGCGCGAATTCACGTACGCAATCCTTATATCCACACATCGTGCGTGTATCCTTCGCCGCCGGCGCATCCCGCCACCTTCGGGACGTCTGAATCCGAATGCATGTAAGTGCATCACTCGTCAGTGCAACAGGTACGCGCGTACAGCGATATTTGTCAAAGGCGGTTATAAGACATCTCGCGGATGTGCACGTGTATGCGCGTGTGTACTGGCAAATAACAAATTGTCGCCTCGACGGGGGGGCCGCTTTGCGATTATGATTTGCGCGATTAAAAATCTTTTTCGTCTCGAAAGTGCTGTTTCTTGCAAGCACGACGTCGATTTCCGACTGTGACACAATCAATAATAATTATACATATGTATTAATTTACACGTTACATTTTATCTCTAAAAATTGCATATATATATAAGTTAGTTTCTCAGAAATTAATTTGATCTGTAGTTGAAATCACTACCCATCAATTACTAAATTTATTATGGGCGAAAAGAGCTCGATATTAATTAGTGACAAAGAAGATGAAAAGACTCGGTGTGAATCAAGCTAGATTTATGTTCCAGATATGTATTATAAGTTAATCGAAGTTACAAGAGAGATCTCACATGCAGGAGACTCCAATGGTGGTGGTAGTGCTCTTATTTAATACAAAATTAGTCCGCTTTGTGCGTCCCTGCCATCAGTCAGTGCAAGTTTTATATTTACCTAACGTCGAACCACACGTGAGAGCTAGAAGAACCACTTTTAATCCCACATGAAGAGCCTCTAAAGAAGGTTTCAATCATCTCATGCTTTCAGTGCCGCCAAAAACCGCAGACGGAGCATCAAGTGTCTTTCCGCGTTCCTTTATGACTAGAGCTCGGTCGGTTTATTTATGCATAAATTATCGCATCTATCGCAGAAGATGATCTCAATTAACTTATAATACAGATCTAGCGCACATCTTAATCGCCCAGCTCTTTCGTCTCCTTCGTTTGTAACTTTTGAGCCTTGAACTGCTATTGTAACTATTGCGATTCTTCGATAATAAAGTTTTCTGCACGTTTCTATTAATTTACACGGTGACGAATTATCTCCGCGGCATGCGGCATCCCCGTTGATGAGGTGACCTAGGATCAGTCCCGATCCGTTGCATCGAGAGATTTACAATTCATCAAGGTAAGAAGGGCACGAGGGTAGATCGATCGTATACGCCGAAGGAACGCGCAGTGAGAGGCCGCCGGTCGGACGTAAATTTATCACGACGTTATCTCGCCCGTTGTGGAGCCACGTTCGTTAATTTTATCCCGACCTTTCTCTCCCTCCCCCACCCCCTCTTTCTCTCGGGTCTGTTCCTCTCCTTCCCCCCCCCCCCAACTTCCTCCAACCCTCGTCTTCTCTCATCGGTCCTTCTTCACCCTTTTTCTCCAACCCTTTCGTCGCCGGGACGAGGATCGCGTAAATAGACTCGAAAATCCGGAGTCGATGGAACGGCGGTCCACTCGTCCGCACCGAACTTCACTTCGAGAAAGATTTAGAACTCGCCCGGGTATCGCGTGACTCTCGTTTTAATCTTCCCCTTCTGAATGGGACGAGAGACGAGGCGCGAATTAAAGGACACGGAGGAAAGGGAATACTATTGCAAAAGGAAGTCCTCGTTGCTTTGCAGTCGGGACGGTCCGCGATAGGCTCCTAGGAATCGATTCGTCTTGCGTCGTAGGAAAAAGAAGAGGAAGAAAATGTTGTTACGAAGTCGAAGTCGCGTACAAGAAGCCGCCGCCGAGTAGATTCCGCGTTTTCAGCCTCCGTGCTAAACGGAGGGGACGTGCCCAGGCTCCACGGGAGGAATTCCTCGCGCGGCGATACGGCGCAACCGGGCGTCGTCAGGCGTAATGGATATAAATTTAATTAAGATTAGGATTTCGGGGAAGGCGCGCAGGCTCCGGGCCGCAGCAGGTTCTAGAGCTTGGAACTCCGTTGTCCAGTCCTTCGCCGGCCTTCTAGTACCTGATCGCCAATTAAAACATCTCGTGCTGCTGTTCGGTAACTTTAATTGTCAAGTCAATTACCGCTATGCGTTATATAATAAAAAGAAATCTTTTGTCGATCAGCTTTGTTATTTAGGCGAACCTGTAATTTTTACTCGTCGCGAGTCCTTCCGTCATATGCATTTTGTGCACAAGTGAGAAAAGAGCCCGGCGTGGCCGCGATACACCTCGACGGAAACCAAAACGGCTTCATCGGCTACGACGTCACGTTAATTAACGCTTCTCATTAATGCGGATCGGTTGCGCGAGCGGGCTTCCCCTTCGAAAGCGATTCCGTCGTTCGAGCGGAGAAATGCGGCTCGGGAGAAGAGGGGGATACTCGCGATAGTTCTTTTGTTCCCTCTCTCTTTCTCTCTTTCTTCCGCTCCTCCTCCGGAGTCCCTTTCTCCGCCGGAGTCTCTCGCAGGTCCTTCAAGACGCTGCCTCGACCTCCCTTTCTGCTGCAACCGCCTTCTTAATCTTCCTTTAATTCCCCGGCTTTCGCGTTTCTTTAGCTCCTTTTTCCACCTTTCGTTTCCTTCGTTTCATCTCTTCGTCGTGCCTCTTCTTCTCCGTCTTCTCCTTCTCTCCCCGTCCTCCCCTTTGTTGTCGCCCCCTTTTTGTACCATCTCCCAGCTTCGCGGCCTTTCGCCGGCTTCCTTCGCCGGAGAGAGATACGCGCCGACAGGTTTCGAACTGTCTCGGATCCCTCGTAAAGGGCTGCTTCGGCGCGAAATCGAGCCGAGGAGTCGAGTTCCTTCGTCGCGTGTGCTTTTCCTCGCGCTCGAACATTTCGCGAATCGTAGGCAAAAAATATTGTCGTCCTCACCAACCGTTTAATTCTACATACACTATTTATGTCAATGAATGTTTTAGAAGCTCCTACTCTATACGTACTGAAGCAAATCTGTTATCGTATCTTTGATTTAAAAAATGTTGTTGCCGCAAGCGGTTACGCGCCGAGAATTTTTTTAATCCGTTTTACTCCGCTAATTCCGAAGGATCATGGAATACCCACGGCCTTTTCATACCTTTATCCCCGCGTATCTTTGTAACGACCCTGGAAATTATGCTTTGATTCTATCATTGAAGTGACTCACAGGGAAAACTGGATGTTTCGCCGGGAAAAAATGCGCCGAGCAAGAAGCCGCGCTCGCTCCGCGCGATCGTACACGCGGTATACGCAATCGATAGGCGAGATAAGAAGGAAACGAGTCCTTCCCACACGGCTAAACGACGACGGCGATGCATTAGACCGTCTATTTAAACTGCGACCGCTTTATTAATCCTTGCCCGTGTTCTCATGCCTACGCAAATCTCTTTTTGCGCGACGACCGCGCTAATTTCATCGCGTCGCGGTCGTGTGAAAATTGTTTTTTCGCTCGCGAGGCGTGGATAATCGCGAAGAATCGTTTTACGGAGATTTCCAAACCAATTCGTTCTTGTTAATTATTGACAGGGCCATTGTGTCTCGAGGAAATCAATTATCGAAAGAGAAATCGCTATAGAAAGATCCGAGCCGAGTAACGTTGCTGTTTGGAAAATGCATAATGTCGAAATCTCTTTTGTTATCTAACATCATTAAGGCGGCAGATTATATAAGGAGCCGCTTGCAAGGGCTCGATAATATAGACGTATGGTTCGACTTGGCCAGCGGGCCGAAGTTATGCAGCCCCGATACTTTTTTGCACGGGAATCGTCCTGGACACCTTTTTTCGGGCATCGAGATTTATCGATCGGATCGCGCACGGTCGCGCCGATCGCCCTCCTATAGATCAACGACTATCGGGGACATCGGGTAGGAGGATCTCGTAGGAGAGCGACTTACCAGTAGATTGACAGTGCCGGTGTGATCGTCCACCCAAGCGAGCAGGATGTCGGCGCCTTTCATGTTGATCTTGTCGTTAAAACCGACGCCAACGTAGCCCAGGGTTTTGGCGGTGACCCTGAAGGCCACCTCCTCCTTGCCCGAAGGATCCCACTCGAGGATCACGGGGCTATTCTTCCCCAGAGGCTCGTACCTCGTGAAGTTCCACGGTCTGTCAGTTATGTTAGGTCCCTCTGCTTCAAGCTCGTTAACTCCTGGGCTCGCGCTCCTCTTGGACCTCCTCGTCGCCGTATCATCTTTTACGTGGCTCTTCGCCGGCTTCTCCGGAAAATACTTCTTCGGCACCCGACTACCCTTCGGCGTCCTCTTGAGGATCGGATCGATGAACGGCTTCGGATTGATTCGCTCGTTCTCGCTAATAATCTCGAACTGCGAGTTATCTTCGGTCTCCATTTCCTCGGGATCTTTCTCGTTGCCCTCCGAAAATCCTTCCTCGGATGTCAGTGTCTCGATGACCACCTCCTCGTTGGTCTCATTCTCCACGATCGACCGCCCATCCTCCGACGTTTCCTCTCGCTCCTCAATAATCGGATCCTGTGAGATACTCGACTGCGAGTCAGTGGCGTTTTCAAGAACTGTCGACGTCTTCTCCAAGTGCTTCGGATTCGTATTCGAGAGTATTTCATGCTGATCAGGGTTCAGGTTCTCCTCCCGTCTGTTCGGATAGTCCACAGCGTCGTTCTTGTAAGAGACCATCTTCCTCTTGGCCTTCCACTGCTTCAACCAATTCTCGTCGACGTCCAGCCGCTGCTTCTTCAAGTTACCGATCCTGAGCAACGGTTCGCTCTCATCGAGGCTCCTCTTCATTCTCCTGGTAACAGGATCCGCGGGATGCCGCTTATCTCTGTACAGACTGTTCGTCCGCATGGTCTCGTCCATGTGCTGGACGTAGAGATCCAACAGATCGCACTTGACGATCCAGCACGCGGCCAGCGTCACAAGCACCCTGAGCAACAACATCTTCATCCACTTTTCTTCCACCTTCTTTATCCCTCATGCGATCATTAAGCGAATTCTGCCATTTGCTTCGCCAGACCCGTCAATTTATTCCCTTTTCAATTTTATCTTACCGAATACGATCGGATATACAACCGGAGTCGATCTATCACTGTTTACCGGAATTAATCTATCATCTTTTAGCCACTGCACCCGAATTTTAACCGCAATTCCCCTCAAACCCTTTTAATTATTAACCGCGGGCGCAGTTTACTGCAAATTCCGCAGGGAGAAGTATTTTTGTAATTCCTTATCGCGGATGATGTTTTTACCGATCCTACCTTACCGAAGGGTTAAGTTTTGATGCTAATATAGATGCGGATCGGCCATATTCGCGAGTATTAATAAACATTCAGATGATTCGAGGTGAATTGAGCCGTAGTTTCTCTCACGATTTCTCGCTAATCCAATTTTCAACACACCGCACTCGAGAACGGTCTTCCGCGCATGCTGCGCGCACGACCGTTGTGCCGGGACTAATTTAAACACGCGGCTGCCGCGCTGCCCCTACAGATGCTCGCACCTGCGGTCCCCTTCCTTCGGGGCCCCGCTACAGGGACGTATTGACCGTTCCGAGACGCATTAACTGTGTGCGGCCCAGCAGCCACCAAAGCCCCCGAATGGAATTTTCTTATTAAACGTACCTTTCCCGCCGTAAGGTGGAATTTAAAAGAAAATCGAATCCGATAGGGTGCAACGAATCTTTCCCTAGCCGACAAACGAAAGGTCGAAATTGTAAAAAATCACTTGGAAAAAGTATACAAAATTTACACGGCAAAGCGATATCACCTAACCAAAGCAGACTGTGTTATATGTCCGCAAGTACGGCGCGCAGGACAGGTAGAGAACGGTATATGAGTTCACATGTTTCCCTTTCTAAAAAAAGAGATGTTACCTGCGCGAATGTCGCTAATATCGAACAGTTGCGACCTCTTTTCCGCGATGCAGATTGGTTTTCTCGAGGCGCGGTGTGCTTCGCTTTCCTTACAGAAATGTAACGATTGGGAACGGAAAAAGCACTGAACAATTACTAGAGTTCCGTAATTGAATTATTAGAAATTACTGATGTACAGTAATTTTTTAGCAATTCTTTTATTTTTCGTTTTTTTTCAACAATTTCGTTATTTCGCTTGCACATTTCTCTTGAGAATATTGAAGGGTTCTCTTTTAGATTCGTGTCATGCTTCACCTCGCGCGTGAATTTTGACAGTTTGCGAAAAAGTATACGGTGGCTCCTGTGTACAAAGGAGCGGCTAGTATGGGTGCTTTGGTGGGGCCCTTTCGATTTTTATAAATTCATATGACTTTTTCATTTAAAAAATCACTTAATGCATTATTGATCTATAGATAATATAACATGGGTGTTATATTACATTTATCTTCTTGAGTAAGAAATTATGACATTGATGTTATGTAACCGTTACTTCATGTTTACTGGAATGTTAAAAAATACGACGTTAATATGTCTTCTTTATTTTATTTCATCGGCGACCGGGTCTGAATTTTTGCGTACTGACAGATAAAATTTACAACTGCACATTCTTAAATTTCAATTTTTTTCTACTTTTGGTCGGTTTGTACAGGGGCCACCTTAAAGAAGGTTGGAGAATAAAGAAAGTTAAAGTTAAACGTCTAATTGAGTGAAGGAAATTGATACTGACAAAGTAAAATTTAAAAAATAATTAGAAGGCACTGAAATAATATCAATTTAGTAAGAATGGGTGGAAATGAAAGGTAATATAAAAAAATTATTATAATGTATTAATTATTAATTAAAAAAATGATTCAGTTATTAACTAACTTATCAAGAGAATGGAACAATCTGCCCTAAAATTAAGGATGATGCTAAATAATCATTGAATGCATTGAAATGATATCTGTCAATTTAGTAAGAATGAATGAAGTGTAGCACGCGTAATGTATTGTTCTATTAATTAAAATTACTGGGCTATACCCACACCTCGCTCGGACCCAAAAATTGGCGTTCTCGGTTCTTATTCGATTCCACGCAGAAAATATTATCAGTTTACCAAAATCCATCAATTCCAACGAAAACTATCTTCTCTAATCGATTGAAAAAAAAAACTGAAACGATTTAACTTCCGCGAGTTTTTTATTCGATTTAACGTCCGGTCTTTAACTCTTTACGTCAGCGGAAACGAACGACAGGGAAATGTAAATTACGGCTCTGTCGCGGAAAATGAAAATTATTTGTCTAAATAACTCATCGTATTTTTTCCTACCGACGTCTCATTTGCCGCTGATATCTCATTTGCCGCTCGTCCAGTTTTTGCGTCGTTCACCCAGGATCAATTCGCCTTTTTTTGCGCCCGACTTAGTTACGTGCGGCTAATAACTAATCGCGGCTACTCACTTAGCTACGACTCGCGTAATTCGCCGAGGATACGTTGTACGTTCTGGGACGCACGAGGGTAAATTGTTAGCGTTACAAAATCATAGTATGTACGGTAAAAAGAAGCCTTATCCTCTATGTCTACGCTCGGATCCTTCGAGCGCAATAATTGCACACGGCTCGCACGTATGCGATTATCCGCCGCTGCGGTCCGCCCGCGCGTTCATGTTCGACGAGGGTTCGAAAGAGGGATCCTGGCGGTGCTTCCTGCGGAAATGTCCCTCTCTTTTTCTCCTCTCCGTTCTTTTTTTTTGTAACCGGAGACTCACATACGCGAAACGGCGACGATGCTGTTGGTGGCGGCCTTCCCTTTCCCAAACGGGATACGGGGATGTAAAACCAACTGCAGCAGATGCGAACCCTTGGCACGCGCCCTTCTGTGCTCCAGTGGCTCTCATGCCGACCCTTCCAGCGAGACAGTGCTGTCTCGCTTTGACACCAATACCGTGTAAACGGACCGTTATTTTTTTTTATTAATGAATTATTCCAATAACATCTCGAGTTAATAAATTATCGTTGAGCCTAATCGTTCGTGAAATGTGTTGCAGCCATTTGCCAAGGGCCGTTTTATGGGATCGATATATTTCGCTTCGTACCGATATCGTCGATATATCGTCGCCCCGATCCAGCGGTTAATCGTGCGAATCCCATCCGGTTGGCGGCCGGCATATTACGCTGTAAGCGTCCGCACGTGTTCAGAAGCCACCTGTATCGAGTTCCTGCGACTGACATTGAAACACTATACTTCACGTGTGAGAATGGTTACTGATCCTCATTCTTTACGGATTGAGTATCGATCGGTACAAGAACGTGAAACGAGGAATGACTCGGCGAGAACTTTCTTGAATTGTTAAAGCGTAAAACTTTGGGAAAAGTTTCATGAAAATTGATAATATAAAACTGCATATCTCCCAAATGAAACGTGATACGGCAACTGCGTTCGACATTTTCCAAAAATTTAATCGCAGCTGCGCACGTTCAGAAATCCAAAAGTTGTCCCTTGGGTTGAAGGTCCCCTAGTAGCACAAAATATTGGCGCAATATTGGGAAATAATGTAAATCTATAGTATTCCCAATATTGGTCCAATATTGTGCCTTCTCTTATTTAGTCAATATGTCTATTTAGCAATATTGGTCTAATATTGCATCAATATTAGACCAATCTTGTTGTTACATTGTTAAATATTGACCAATGCACTTCCAATATAAATCTAATATTATATAATTATTATTATTATGCATTATTACATTTATTTCACGGCCAATATTGGCTTTAGGTTGGAGAATGCACATTTAATATCTGCCAATGCACATTTCTAACCAACACTGCACCAATATTTGGCCAATGTTTAGGCAATGCACTGTGCTACTAGAATAGTAGCACAATATATTGGCGTAATATTGCGAAATAATGTACATCTAGCATTCCTAATATTTGTCCAAAATTGTAAGACGCCTTCTCTTATTTAGCCAATATTGTTGTTACATTGTTAAATATTGGTCAATGCACTTCTAATATAAATCTAATATTATGTAATTATTATTGTGCAATATTTACGTTTATTTTATGGCCAATATTGGCTTTACGTTGGACAATATCGGCCAATGTATTTCTAATGTGACCAACATTGGACCAATATTTAACCAATGTTTAGCCAATGCACCGTGCTACTATAAGGGTCCCTCGAAAATGACTGTCGATAAAATGATCTAGGATATTCGTGCGAGTTATCTTCGTTGATGCGATTTGACTTCGCCGAATACGATGCGATCGGGATCGATGCGCCCGGCGTCATTCGAGTCAATTCCCGCCGACGGGATTAATTGGCTCCTCCGAAACTAGTTTGGCCGGAAGGATCGCCGACTGCGAAGAAACCGGGATTTGTTTTATAGCCTGCCGGATGGCTTTATGACACCGTGCTGCGTCGCGATTCACGGCCACCGGGCACAAAAGAGCGTCGTCTCTTGGGACGAAATCGGAAAAATTGTTTGATTACTTTTCGGAACAGGTGCGCGTATCGGGGAAATACGTGACTCCGAGCTTCTGCCTCCCGCTTCCTCTACCTTTCTTTGTGGTCTCACGGTCGTTCGTAGCTGGTATTCTCATCATGAGGAGGCGCGCGCTCATCGAGGGATGCGCGACGCCGACCGTGGAAGTGAGACGTACGGTCGTTTCAGTATTCATCCGGCGAAATTGTCCATCGTTCCCTCACACCGCGCCGGATCTTATTTACGTGGAAGAAGAGGTATCGACTCGGAAATCGCGTCGCCCCGGGAAAAACCGATGAAGCGACACGCCATGCGCGCGGAGCATGAGAAGCGATTAATTCCTATCGGCCGCACGTGCACGCGCGCGAACGAACGCTCGCGTATTCCGCGTGCTCGTCCCCGACGGCGTGGATGCCCGAAATAAATTGCCTTAAAGCTTCTTTTACGCATAAACAAGATTCCGGCTGCCTGCGACAATGGAATCCGATTGACTTTGATCGTGATTGGATTCATCGAAGTTAAACCGAACTCCTCGAAGTCCTCGATACACGTGGATGTTATTTTTGTGTTGTTTTTTTTGGGGGGGGGGGATCGTGGCTTGCCAAAAGTTTGGTAGCCAGCGCAAAGTAGGAATTAAAGTCTCCATTTCACCTGTCGCGCGCGCGCACTCAGCGCTCTTATACACCTGCTACGTAATCATACTTTTCTTCGACACCATCTGCCTCTCCAAAGTTTCGTTATTCGATAGGCATATACGATGAAACAGAAAATGCGGTAATCAAAAGCTACTTGTTACATATAGAGGGAAATCCTCTATTATGAGACAGCAGGTTTTTAACATCAAAATTTAATCAAATTTAAACTATCCAACCGCCAGTAAATATTTAACTAATTTAGGTGAATAATCCGACCCTCAGAAAGGATTTCTGTTACAAAAAATATTCTTGACGCATTTATATTTCTCACAACCTCATTTAGTACAAAAATAAGACAATATCAAAATAAAATCAACAATTCTTATTCCCCTCTATCGAATTAAAAAAGGTTAACTTACTATATTGACACAAGAGTAACTTGTATAAATGTAACTTTATATATTCTTGCGTGTAGAACAAATTGTCCCTCCATCTTACAACGCACGAAGTTGGCACCACGATATTCGACAAAAGACGATACATACTATCATTTTATTCTAGACTTTACAATTTTTCATTTAAGG
>NW_011967032.1:0-4838 GCF_000949405.1 Vollenhovia emeryi | reverse complement strand
GAGGATCCCTCAGCCTTTGATTGTGTGCGCCATCTAAACACGAGTCTCCGAGATTTTGTGTAAAAATAAAACATTTAACTTTAATTTTTTAATTTTTTGTTATTAACTTAACTTTTAATTCAATTAATTGTATTACGGATTAACTTGTATATTAACTAAATTAAATTTTCAAGGCTGTTAATTTTAACTTACTTAGTTAAAAAAAGAGATAACTTATCCAACCCTGATAATTATAATTGGTGCCCGATGGCATTTGACCACGTGCCATGTGCCGTTTGAATTTGTCTGTTTGACCCTTGATAAGAGCCAAAACCCATGGCTGAAACGTTGCGCTGATAAAGAAAGTTTTTCTGTTACCAGTGGTGTCACGATTACACGATCTAACAAGGAAATTTCCACTAAACAGATTTCATTCCAGGGGCAATAAATTCACGATGAAACCAAAATAGATGACGCCTATGAATTTAGCAATAACCCTGCTATCTCATATTAAGAGTTTATGTCATAATAGGGGACTTTCCTATGTGTATATGTTTGTTTACTGACCATTTTCATTACCTAATTCTAACAAGTTTTTGGTATCTTCTGCATATTTAGAGTATCTGAAGATACCACTTTCCAAAAAAACGCACAGTATCAAAATTATTAAAATATATGAATTGTACAGATTGAAAAAATGTTCAAGGTTTCGTTAATGAAACTTTGTTGGAACCTGATCACGTAAATGAACGCTCTAATAATAGCTTTGATGTGCTATTCAAGTCTCGTCCATGTTTTGTATCGCGTCAGTAAAGTGTACGTGAAAACATGCGAATACGGTTAAAATATTCGGGGGAATTCCGTCTGTTTTCGGAAATATGTAAAATTCTTGAAAAACTGATAAATTTTCTGGAAATACGGAAATTAAAAAACGTTGGACACGTTAAAAATTCTTGGAAAGATGGATAGCATAATATTCTCCTGGGGCACGATTCGTGAATTGATTCGAAAAAAGAAACGCATGCGAAAATTCTGGCTCTTACAGAAAAAAGTTGCAGGGACTCGATTCTTGAATTTATTCGAAGGAGAAACGTATGCGAAAATTCTGCTCTTACAGAAAAGTTGCAAGTTGATTGGCTATTTGCATGGCTTTAACCAATCGACTTTCAACTTTTCTGTTAGAGCAGAATATTCGTATACGTTTCTTCGGGTGCTTTCCAGCTACAGAACACAGTCATACACTGTGTGACACAACGTTACACAGTGTCGACTTGTAGCTTAAACGCTGTTTAGCTTTTTTATTTCACCGCCAGAGTGCAGGGCATTCACTTTAATAATTTGTCTCTAAATTTTCCGGTGTATATGCACGGAAAATAGTGTATCTGAATTGTTCCGAATATAACCTTAAAAATTTTCCTACCGGAATACCACACCGGAGAAAAATAAATGGTATATGTAAAAATGTTGGTATCCATGGAGTGACACAAAAATGCGAACACAGCATTTTAGCTGTGTACGCCTGTGTCGACTTGTGTCGTAGTTGGAAAGCACTGGGTCATACACTGTGTTACACAGTGTCGCCTGTGTACGTTGCTGGAAAGCACCCTTCTTCGAATGATTTCGAGAATCGAGCCCCAGGTCGAATAGCTCTTCGCATTGGACTTTCGACTTTTCTGTGAGGGCAGAATTTTCGCATACATTTCTCCTTCGAATGAATTCAGGAATCGAGCCTTCGACTTTTCGGATTGAAAACTCATGTCGCCTGTCTTACCAGAGAGAAACCTGAGAGCGGCCACGCCGGCGACGCCGGCGTTTTACTTGATAACGTGTTTTCGCACGGCTGATTCCAGCGCCTATAACGTCCATTTTCATTTTTGGAACTATTCAGCTATACACCCGCATTTTCAAGCACTGCCGATAAAGTCTCCACTTGGTGCGTTATACAAGTGGAGACTGTATCGGCAGTGCTTGAATTGCAGGCACCAAGTGGAGACTTTATCGGCAGTACTTGAAAATGGGTGTAGCGGAATATAAGGGGCAACGCTGTCGGTAAGGGGCAAAAAGTGTGTATGTGGTCTCGTCTTCACCCGGACCGGGGCCTTTGGCGATCTGTCTATTAAACTGTGGTATAAGTAAATGTAGCCAATGCACTGAAAGTGATAACATTATCTTGACCTCCTCATAAAGTATCAACGTCCTATACAGCACGGAAATATTGCAGCAACGTTGCAGAGATATTGTTTTGAAAGATTGCATTATTGCAGCAAAATTGCGAAATGTTGCTGCAATATTGTAGCAACGTTGCAGCAACATTAGAATGTCCGCCTTCAGCAATATTTCAATGCAACAATGCAGCAATATTGCAATGCAACTACGCAGCAATATGAAAAGCCAAGACTGCAGCAATATTGCAATGTAATAATGTAGCCACGATGCAATAAAATGCAATACAACGTTGCACGTATGTATACAGGGTGATAGGAAACAATCCTGGGTCCTTGAAAAGACATCCCATACAGCACGGAAATATTGCGGCAACGTTGCAGAGACATTGTTTCGAAAGATTGCATCATTGCAGCAAAATTGCGAAATGTTGCTGCAATATTGTAGCTACATTGCAGCAACATTAGAATGTCCGCCTTCAGCAATATTTCAATGCAACAGTGCAGCAATATTGCAATGCAACTACGCAGCAATATGAAAATGCAAGACTGCAGCAATATTGCAATGTAACAATGTAGCCATAATGCAATATAATGCAATAAAACGTTGTATGTATGTATACAGGGTGATAGGAAACAACCCTGGTCCTTGAAAAGATATAATCCTGATGAGATTCTGAGACGATTATTCCTTTTACAAAACTTTATCCAAAATCTAGTTTTTTAATTATAAAAGGCAATAGTTTTCTTATCACGAGTTGAATACAGGACGTAGGCAATAGCGGCGCAATTTACTGCGTTATACGTGGTCGCTTATATTAGGTAGCTGTCAGTTGTCATGTCTGACGGTGAGTTGCGCCGCCACAGCCTGTTTCCTGCATTCAACCTGTGATAATATTAAGATAACTATTTCCTTTCATAATTCAAAAACTATATTTTGGATAAAGTTTTGTAAAAGGAAAAATCGTTTCAGAATCTAGTCAGGATTACGTCTTTTGAAGGACACAGGGTTGTTTCCAATCATCCTATATGTATATATGTAATAAATACACAGGGATGTATTATATTGTAAAAAAAGGGTTGAACCTGTATGTTTTAGAATGATTTACGAGTTGCATGTGTTATAGCTATATCTTGTGAACTCAGAAAACCCGATTAACGTTGTATGTACACCGTAAAAAATATTTATACTGTATAATTGCAAGTTAATGTTTTTGTAATACAGTTGCAACATTATAAGAGTGATATTGCACAATATTGTATTTGCAGCGTAGCTGCAATATTGTAGATTTAATATTACGCAATATTGTGTTTGAAATATTGTTGCACCATTGCATTTGCAATACGCAATCTTGCAACGTTGCAGCAATGCTGTTGCAGCTTTTGTGCTGTATGGGATAATCCTGACGAGATTCTGAGACGATTATTTCTTTTACAAAACTTTATCCGAAATCTAGTTTTTGAATTATAAAAGGCAATAGTTTTCTTATCACGAGTTGAATACAGTGCGTAGGCAATAGCGGCGTAATTTATCGCGTCATACGTGGTCGCTTATGTTAGGTGGTTGTCAGTTGTCACGTCTGACGGTGAGTTGCGCCGCCACAGCCTACTACCTTCTGTATTCACCCTGATAATAAGATAACTATTTCCTTTCATAATTCAAAAACTATATTTCGGATAAAATTTTGTAAAAAAAAATCGTTTCAGAATCTAGCCAGGATTACGTCTTTTTAAGGACACAGAGTTGTTTCCAATCACCCTATATACATATATAATATAAATACACAGGGAGAGAACGCATGAATTGCCTCGGCTCTCGAGGTGAGGCAGCTCTCATGCGTGTATGCGAATGTGTTTCATGCGTAAAACGGAACGCAGAGCGAAAAAGTTATTTAGCGATAGAGTTATTTAGAATATTGTATTTGCAGTGTAGCTGCAATATTGCAGATTTAATATTACGCAATATTGTGTTTGAAATATTGTTGCACCATTGCATTTACAATATGCAATTTCGCAACGTTGCAGCAATGCTGCTGCAGCTTTTGTGCTGTATGGGGTACGAAGATTTCAAGGTCAACTCTTTTTTTTTAACCCCATTGTTTATTATACTACCTTATTCTACTGAGTAATATAAATAACTTTTGTCTGAAATATTTTTTTATTTGCCTAATACTTTTTGAGATATTTAAAAAAAATTGTTAACTTTTTCAATATTTAGCTTATGATATCTCGATAACTGTTTGTCGGAGGGAAAAGTAGTGCAGAACTTTTTTACTTGATTTGGTCTCAGGAATATGCTGTTGCAATAGTGCTCCAATTATTGAAAACTTTTGTGTATGAAAATTTTGTGTATGTTACAATATACGAAATTGTCAAAAATTGTTTGAGACAAAAGTTATTCTTATTACTTAGTAGAATAAGGTAGTGTAATAAACAATAAGGGGTTCCATTAAAATAATAGAGGTGACCTTGAAATCTCCGAAGCGTCTTCACTTTTTGAGAAAATATTTTTAATATTTTATGGCTTCCTTGATATAGTACAACTTTCGTAATTATTATTTTTTGATATCTCTAAAACTAGCGGAGATCCCATACAGCACAAATTGTTACAGAAAGGTTTCAGAAAGATTTCAAAATTATTTCAATATTTTGAAATTTTAAAAGATGACGCAGTAGTCAATCATTGCTTTATTATAC
>NW_011967031.1:246990-252395 GCF_000949405.1 Vollenhovia emeryi | reverse complement strand
TCCAGTCTCGTAGGGTATAAAAGGAGGCCCGCGTGGAAGCCAGGGCAAGTATTCCAGTAGGTTAACCTCTTTATACCCTTTTATACTCTACGAGACTGGATTTTGCTTCCGAGTTTTTGGCCGAGCTACACTGATAAAAATTTGAACCTCACTTTACTGTGAAAATCGGTGGTCATTTTTAACCTTCGAATTACGCTGTTAAAATACGTAGTGATTTGTAATTTTACTTCAAAACGTTAAAATTACCATTCAAATGAAATTATGTTTCCGTTAAATATTTTTCAGTTTACTGTCCGATGTTAAAATTACATGATTTAACGGAAACATAATTTCATTTGAATGGTAATTTTAACGTTTTAAAGTAAAATTACAAATCACTTTGTATTTTAGCATCGTAAATCGAAGGTTAAAAATGACCACCGATTTTCACAGTAAAATGAGGTTCAAATTTTTATCAGTGTACGCCCGTAGATTAATTAGACGTCGGTGCGAATTGTCTGTACACTGAGAAAAATGTCCGATTGAATATAATCGGATAATCCAATTGCATAATAACAAACGGATATATCCGATTGAATTGTGTCCGATGAAAAATGTGATCGGTTTCTCGATCGAATTTCATGTATCCATAATTTAATCGGAATACGCAATCGGAAAAATTTACCGTCGGGAACGCTATTTAATTGATTTATCCGATGAAAATGTTTCTCGGTGTACGTGAAACGTTGACGAGCTAACGATATTTATCTACGCTTTACATGCGGCTACTGGAAATCGAAGAAAAAAAGATATTATCCTGATTGCGATTTAATAAATCGTGGATTGCTCCGTGCGTATGCGCGCGTGCGCGTTTGCGCACATGAATGCCGGCTTTATTACGTGCACTGCAATTTGTTTCATATGACGCCGTGCACCTGCACAAGAGCTCCATTTTACACTACAAATGGCAAAGCGCACGGACCCGCAAAGGCAGCGGAAAACCAAGTTAACATGTAAATTCGCTCCGTGCTGGAGATTCAGTCCGTGCTATCTGCCAGAGCGCTCTGGTGCTTCTCCTTATAAATAAAACAAAATATTGACAAATTAGTAAAATTCGTAAGGTTCTCGCGCGATAAGCACAAGTACGAAGGAATAAAGACTAAAGTGCCGTGACAGGACGTTAGTGTCTAAACAATTCTTATTTTAAATGTATTGCGAAATGAAGTCCCCTATTATGAGATAGGATTCTAATATGAGGTAGCAGTTTTTCAACGTCCAAATTTAATCACAAATCTTTTCTCGCAACGATTACACGATCTAACAATCAATTTTCCACTAAACTCATTTCAAGGGCAGTAAATTTATAATGAAACCAACAGACAATGCCTATAGGTATTTTAATTTAGCTGAAACTCCGCTGTCTCATATTAGGAGCCTATCTCAGCCAGAGTGAAAGGTATTGAATTTTCTTTATTCATTTAACACATTATAATTTTCATTTGCTGATATTACTATATTTTCTAACAATCGTTGCTCGTATTCGCGAGAGTTTTGAATTATTACGTCGAGAGGA
Source organism: Vollenhovia emeryi (assembly GCF_000949405.1). NCBI lineage: Eukaryota > Metazoa > Arthropoda > Insecta > Hymenoptera > Formicidae > Vollenhovia > Vollenhovia emeryi. The sequence goes on along the minus strand of NW_011967031.1, from coordinate 250,843 downwards.
ACATTTTTCCTTCGACGACACAGAAAGAGTGGAAGGTGTTTTTGAATAACGGAAAGACGAGTCTTTCTTTTCTGTATCTATCTAAGTTGATGATAAAATATTGAAATAAACGCGAAGCAAACGAAACGGGGCTTCGGGTTGAGCCAAAGAGAGAAGTCGAATAAATGCATTAAATGTGAATTAACGAAATTGTCAAGAATGATATAAAGTCGATCCTTATACGTAATTCAACCGGTCGAAACGGCGGGGCGTTATCTTGGATTGCGCGGTAATTGATATTGGCGTTGAGTTATAGTGACTGACATTGACACTGAGTCGTAACTAACATTGACATTGTCACTCGGAATTTACAATTGGATCGGAAAATTCACATACAGTTTCTCACTTTCATTTAAATTTCATGAATGCCCGACAATTTTACTCGCGCTTAATATAACTGCCACATTTTTAGCTATAAACTCAGAAAGAAGTTCCTTTGAAATCAAACACATTTTCCTTGAACTTTGACCTTACCAGACTTTTATTTAATTTCAAGGAAATTATTGCTTTACCTTAGCCAAAATTTTTATGTTATTTGATTAAGACCGGAATCTCTGAGAGAATTCATAAAAATTTTATCAAATCTAGCAAATATTTTGGCAGAAGTAAATAAAACTTTAGTAGATTCAAAGAAACGTGAGATTTCAACGCATGTATCTTATTTAGTTAACTTGAACCAATTTTTTCTCTGGGTGTACTTTAGCGCGATGATTTGAAAGAACCAGTCAAGATTGAAATGCATATATGCGCATAAATTATACATCATTGGTTTTAATTACTAGCGATATCGAATTGATCTGTGGGTTGATAAATATTGTTAAAGTTTTATTATCAAGTTTCGACAATTCATATTTATAATAATTCTCATTTTAAACCTAACAATTTACGATTACATTTCGATTCTTTTTAATCCAACTTTTCGATGAAGAAAATGTATTCGGAGGCCGAAAATACGCTCACAATTCTTTCGGAACGTTCTTCACGCCGTGGAGAGCCCTTTGAAAAAGACGGAACGCGGAAGCGCCGTGGTATTCTCCTGGATGGCTGCACGTGTGCCAGCCTGTGCACATTTTCGGACACTTTTACGCGACGCCGTAGCCACGGGCCCGTGAAATCGAACCCGCGCGCGTCCGCTCACACGTGAGAGCGCGCTCCCGATAATAACGCGCTTTAATTTTGGAAAATCTCTACGGTCGCTTTGCAGACCTAATGATGTGTGCGGGACGTGGGAGAACCGGGCCGTTTAAGGTGTAAACTCTCGTGAAGCGCGTTTCGCGTGTTATCTACCGCCGGGGCGGAATTCAACCGAGCCCGCTTTGTTTGCGATCTAATGTATCGAGTGCACGCTCTCTCTCCAGTGTTACGATGCCGATAGCCATCGCTTGCAACGCGTACTTTAATTACGCGTTTGCCGCGAAAACCGTTTTTTTCCCTTTATCAGCACAAGTGTAGAATTGTACTTGTGTGCAATCGAATCGGTGTCTTTACGAGAAGTGCGACGAAACAAAATGATCTGACGCGGAGCGGCTCGTCATATTTCGACGGAGAGCAATGCGATTTGAGATTTGAACGCATTTGCCTTCTAATTTTGCGGTGCACAGACGATGAAATCGATGACTTGCTCCCGGTGGGGAAACCGCTGAGGGCATTTGGTGTACAGATTTGCGACATTACTGGGCATTACTTGGCACTTTTTGGGCATTAGTTTGGGCAATAGGCCTTGCTGGGGCATTAGAAAGGTATAATAAGATAAAACAAGATAAAACAAGATAAATAAGATAATAAAATAAAGTAATGCCCACCGGGCATTATATAGTGGGCATTGGTGTACAAGATTTTGCTCAGCGGTTTCCCCCTCGCTTGCTCCCATTGTATCGTTTTCGATCCAGTTACACCATTTTAGATTTGATATTGAATTTTAGCAATTACAAGACTGCGTACAGCAGTTGATGACTTTGCAGCAATCACCCGTAATTTTATATACTCTTGTCTTTGTTATGCAATTTTTTTGAATCATTGAAATTTTATTTATTCTTTGGTTTGATTTTTCTCTGCTGTTTTTGCCCACAAGTAATAATGGTTGTTCATATTCAAATACGTATAGCCGTCGATCAGAGTCAAAAATTGCGCATCACAGGCAACGAGAGAGAGAGAGAGAGAGAGAAAGAGAGAGAGGGGGGGGGGGGTAGGAGAAAGAGATGAAAAGGAGATAACGCCTAACGGGAAAAAAGCTTTTTTTTCAACTTTCATGCAAATCCGCGGCCTGTAATTGCCGGCGGGCGGACGGAACCTGTGCCCTCGTTCTCTCTTTCGTTCGAAACAGGGTGGCTGCGACAGCCGGATCTGCCGGCCTGTGTTTGCCTCGTTTGTCTTCCGATTTGGCTGGCTGTGATCAATGGCGAAGGAAAAATCTGTCGTTTTCACGTGGCGACAAAATCTGTCGGGCCGTGAAAACACCGTGAATCTTCGGGCGCGGTGACGGGAGCCTGTTATCAGCCACCCGTCAACAATGCTGTATTGTTCCTCCAGGAATGGAACGCGTAATTTGCCGAACGCGGAATTTCCGACGATCTAAGACAAGATTTAATCTCGTACGCGCGCATTGTTCGGTCTTTACGTTGATAATAATTAAATATTTCTTACGGCGCGGTTCGTGTTTCGTTAAAGAACCGGCGTTCACGATCGATATCTCGGCATGTCTCCTTCCTCCTTTGTTTCCTTTTCCTTTCCCCCTTGGCGTCGCACGCGCACAAATATTTCCAAATAAGATGGGATTTGTCCTCCTCCGGAGCTTTGAGGCTTTCAACGTATCCAGCATTTCGAGAGCTTCGACGAGAATTTCTCGACTGAATCGTATTCGTCTTCTTCAAACGATAAATGCCGGGTACATCGGAGACGGGGATCCTCAATGCCTTGTACGTTCGCCGTAGGGGGGTTGGCGGAGAGGTTTCAAGTTTCGAACACTCGTGAGTCGGGACGAATGTTTCCCTCATGGAAGATTAACGATTGGTGGGGAGACCGCCACTTCTCTTTCCTTACGTTTCTAAAAGTTCCTCTCCCTTTGTGTTTCAGAATTTACGCTCGATCCTTCCGGCGCTCGACACATCGGTAAGTCGTGCAATTTTAACAACTTCTTTTCTTAGGCGACGTTTCTCTGTCAGCGTAGCATTACAGGATTGGACGGCCCGCGCGTGATGCACGGCGGAATAGTTAAAGTCATAAAAGATGTACGATCCATTATTTCGAGAGCCTACGCACATACCATAATGGATTATGTTGCAAAGTTACAAACGCGAATAACATTTCGCGCTCTCGCCCAACGTCAATATTGAACGATGCGTGTTTTGAAGAGGAAAAATTGAGAACCAAGTAGAGGAGTATATTTAAAAAGTCACCAGTGATGAATAAAAATTGAAATGAAACTCCTTGTTGATCCAACTGGCAATATAATTAATTAATTGTTACAATTGGTGCGACGTTTCGATCCAAATATCAGGTCCTTATCAAGTAAATCGAACTGCAAACCAACGTGTCACAATTTTTGAAGACGAAAAGTTCCATTTAACTAGCTACTTCTTATACAAATTTGTCTTTAGTTTTATTATTTGACGTCTACTGAAACGATTGCAATTTAAGGATAAAAAAGTAAAATAAATAATTTATTTGCGTCGTCGTGTAGCAACCACCTTTACGGTAATTGATATTGATCAACCGCTTTGGCAGCTGAAGTTGCAACATGTTACAAATTTTTACTTAAAGTAGTTCTTTCGTAAAATCAGTTATGTGCACTGAGAGAAAAGTGCGTAGTATTTGC
>NW_011967031.1:217673-239719 GCF_000949405.1 Vollenhovia emeryi | reverse complement strand
CAGAGACAGAGACAGAGACAGAGACAGAGACAGAGACAGAGACAGAGACAGAGACAGAGACAGAGACAGAGACAGAGAGGGAGAGAGATTTAATACATGTTTAAAATACATCAATCTTATTATGTTTTTACAATGTTATTGTCGTTATTTAAATCGCTATTAATTTACAGTGATATCATTTTTCGAAATTTTTAAATCGTTGGTCTTTGTCAAGGGAAACCGTTTTGCTTCCTCGCCAATCTTTGTATCGTCAGGCAAGCCGTAGATTCATGTTGTACATCGTGCTAAAAGTTTTATAAAAGCACGGCTTACGGTTTCCTCGGCCTAATGCCGTGCTGCGTTAGCATACATCGAAGTAATAAGGTCGTTGCTACGCGCGTTTTATCGTCCCTGCGCGCGTTATTTCTGTTTCGACGCAAACGGAATCACGCTTGGTTAAGACGACTCACTTTGTTTTTCTGTATTCGAACGAGGCGCAGCAGAAGCTGAGCATGCACCATATTGGTTTCTCAAAGGAGGAAAAATTGATCGAATGCTCCGCTTGCGAAACGTTTCTCTTTTAGAATTATTTAAGCAACCGAAATAAGAGCTTCGGGTTTTAATTGATAGCCGGGTAAATAATATATCTATTTAATATCACGAGTGCAACAAAAATCTCTTGTTTACTGCACAAAAAGAAAGTGCACGTCGCTACTGATTAAATGGTTAAATGGCGCCATCAGGCGTAAGTGACACGATGGACCTATTTTATCGAACCAATTCTTTTTTAACAAAATTTTACAAATCCGCGGCCAATGTTAAACCAGCAAGAATAAGGTGTGAAGGTGAAGGTGTTACAGGATTAACAACAGTTTACTCGACATACAATTACAATTGTACGCGTTTCGACACTTTACTGCGTCTTCTTCAGCTCATAAAACTTAATATTAGTAGAATTTTAGTTAATATTAGGTTGCTTGATAATATGTCATATACAGAATGCACATATTCAAAATTCGTGAAAGAATATGAATGTAAAGGCTGGTACTGTTTTGTCAAGTTTAATATTATCCCAAGCGGCTGAGGTGACAATAATGTTTTCCTTTCCATTTCGTTCCAAATGAGATATAGATGGGATAAAGCACGATGTAACGCAACTGTCGGGTTGTGTCAAGCGATTAATCGTGTGTCATAAGTCTTGGGCGGTTCGACGGAGACTGATTTTGACAATTCTGCATTGCAGGCAAGACATTTCTAATAAAATAAAAACAGTCCTGAGGTAGAAACAAAATATGCTGGTCCAAGGGAATACAGTTCTCCATTCGTGTACACGCTATTTGTCCGAATAAAGAAACGCAAAGCGCCTGCTTTATACAACGCGGGATTTGGAAAATATAGTTTGCATACACGTACAATTTATTTCAATGTACACGCGGTTTGTCAGGCGCAGGGGCGTCCAGATGCCACGGCATCTATTTCTTGCCGTGGCGACTTAGTGCCTGGGTAACTACCAGCGCGCATCCAGCTGTGATCTTGCTGCTTGAGATCCCGCAAGTTTGTCGCTTCGGCGTTGTAGATGGCATCTCGCCATTCTTGGTGTTACAACGGCGAGCGCGGGTCCCCTTACACAAGTACCACGCGGCCGACCGTACCGCCGAGCGAGCGTGCAGGATTATGCTTTTGACAGTGCTCATCGGCGGCTTTAATCTTCGCCAACAATCTCCCGCCTGTCCCCACGTCATAATCTATGCCTGTCAGTATCGAAACGGCTCTTACGGAAACAGACAAGATTAAATTCGGATCCCCCCCTTCTTCGGCGCTGCCACAAAACTAATTGCATTCATAAAGGTATTAATATCCCCGGCTGAATTATACCAGGGGGGAGGAAAGGAAGCCTCGGGTTGCCGAACGGATTATTGGGGTAGCTGGATTTCTGATGCAGTTAACTCGCTGAGGCGTCTCTTTGGCTTGATTTCCGTGCCGCGGGAGCGTGATGGGGAAAAGGAAAACGCCAGACGCTCGCCCTACGCGCTTTATTGTCGTGGTATTAGGATTAAGGAATTTCGAATTTCTTCGGCAAATCGGAAGGCAGACTCGGCATTTTAATCGCGCAGTCCCGAACGTGTCGTTTCTTCAATTATTCATAAACAGACTTCGAAGGTTGCTTTCCCTTTAGGGAACGCAGTCGACATTTCAACATTTTACATCACTTGGAATTTCATTCAAACTCAATCGACACTTCTCGACTCCGCTTGGGAGGAGAGTCGGAGCGCGTTTTTGACCGGAGAGAATGCACCCGCTCCGAGTATTTCGACGGAATCTTTCTTCGACAGAACCTTTTCGTAAAAGCTTTGCTGTTTCACTGCGGCAAACTGCACTCGGGTGTGTTAACTTGCGTCGATTTGTGTCCCCTAAAAGGAGAGCGGCCGAAGTTAATCGCATTAACCGGATATTCGTAATACGACAGCGTGATCTACGTATGTTATCAGCAGCGGTATTTGCGGTGATCATCCAGGGTGACAACCGTACTTGATGTTCATACCGCCGGATATGTACACAGTAAACACGAAGAGGTGAAGAAAAGCGTGGAAGTGCGGCGGGGGTGATGAACCCCTGCGTTGCGTGCGCTGGAATTTCGTCGGTGCGTGCGGAAATTACGCTGTCGCACGCCAAGTGACCCATTCTATCGATTTTCTCGGTTCGCGGCTGGCGTGTGTGTCAGAAACTTTGACCGCAAGTTATACCTGACCCGGCAGCGACGACGGGCTCGTGTAACGGGGCGAATTTTTCACGAACAAGAAAACGGAATGGAGGAATATTACGAGCTGATCCTCGAGAATGCGTAGAAAATTAAGACACTAGAATAAAGAAAATAATAAGTTTAATGCCAGACGCCAATGCGTTGCATATTGTTGCCATTATTTGCTCGTGTACATTAATGAATTATATATTCGTTTAGTTGATCCATCAAGATAATCCCTTACATTAAATTGAATCTCGTGTCGTTAATATAGGATTACAACATACGTACATTTACATCCAGCATTAGATTTCGCGATAGCAATTTAATAAATTGTCCAGCAAGCAAATGCCTGAAAATACGGCGAGACGTAAAAAGAAATGTTGAGGAATATTAAGTAAAAGCTTGAATCTTACAAACATTTGAAAATATGGAACAGGGTTTAAGTTTACTCATTAATATATAATTCTTTGTCTTAAGTTTTTGTCTCATTGTGTCCAAAAGTGTGGCCATGAAGTTGCCCATCGCTAAGCGCGTCAACGAAAGAGGAGTTTCGGTGTTTCGGCTTTACCGCCGCTATTTTACATTAAAAATAAACAAGTAAATATTTTTTTCCTTAAGGATATGTTAAATACACACCTACTTTTCAATTTTGTATATACTTTGTTATATTCCCAAAAGAAAATTACCAAAAATGACACTAATTTTGCCCCGTCCAAGGTGGCCTAACCCCATAAACGAATTAAGAAATAAACGATTATATTTATTCTGATGCTTCGTTCATGTGACGCTATAAATAAATGCAGTCGAGAGGAGCCTTTCAAAGCGTTGCCTCGTACTTAGATTGTCCACCGCCCCGGCTGCTCCATTTAATTATTATTTGAAACAATTTTTTCTTGCGTTATCGAGGCCCCCTTAAAATATCATTTTTACGCATGAGTCGCTTTTTCGCGTCGAGTGCTCGCGATTCTCCTCGGATAGAAAGCGAATCCGCAGGTATCGAAAATCAATGCATACGTTCACTGCATTCCGCGCTATTCCCCCCTGGACCGCGTACGCACGTGTGCAACGTGACGTGGCAAGGGAATCAGTCGAGGGATACCGTTTCGAGAGGTCGAGGGCGCGACTACAAAGCGATCTCTCGCGCGCGCACTTTGCATAATGCGAGCATTACGACGGAGTAATCGGAAATCGGGAATGATAACGCAATGAGACACGGCGCGATGAGTGTTTTTTTATCGCTGCTCAGGTGCGAAAACGGCTCCCTCGTAATTGATCCGGCGAACGAGCCGATGCCCCATCGGGATTTCACCGGTGTCATCACCATTTCTGTTAGCAGCGCGCCGTTCCGCGATGAAATCGCAGTCGTTTGCTCGATAGACACTTGAAGACCTGAGCCACGCAAGGCTAATACAAATCTTCGTTCGAGATTGTTAGGAATCGTTTCTTTGAACGATTGCGTAGATTTTAATAAGCGAACGCGAACGATATATAATTTTTTATATAAGAGATATTATCGCGTTTAAATTGATATTCCGATGGCGGAAGATTCGGTGTCGCAGTTTTACAAAATTTTCTATTGTACTGTGTATTATAGAAACAGCTGTTTTAATTTGCAGTTTTTTGTAAACGCGCTGCAGACTCGCGACGAAAGTGCGACAATGCACTTTACACGGATCTCTATTCTCGTGAAAACTTATCTCACGCGAAGAGAACTGTTGGAATGCACACAATATTACAGGTATATCCAGTGTTTGCTGTTATCTAAATAAAATTATATAGATGATTATCTAGATAAAATTTTAGCGTTATCTTATCTTTAATAATAAAAATAAGTATTATCTATATATGTATCTTAGATGAAAGAAAGTGTTATTTTTATTAAATTATCTAAGATAACGTACAGATAATTTGGTTTAAGGCCACACAAGGTTAGCCACATAAAAATACTTAACAGTTACAGTATTTAAATATGGATGGCGTTGTAGACCATGCCTTTATGTGTGTGTCATATAACTTAACCTGAATATATTCTATATCCCCCTTTATAATTTAAAATTTTCTATAATTTGTTTATAACTTTTTCTACTGTGTTTACATGAAGTCTTAAAAATATTATCTGCAAATTATCTAGATGAATCATCGTATGATTTTATCTTTTATCTAGATATATTCAAAACGAAATCATCTTTATCTTATCTAAGATAAATTTATATATTTTTATCTTATCTTTATCTAACTAATTTTAAAATCATCTATGCACAACACTGGGTATATCGAACTATACAAGTCTGAGTACTGCCGGGTGCATGTCTCTTATCCTCCTATTAGTCTCATGACGTCGCTCTCCCCTTCTGACACATCGAAATTCCCAATAGATAATTATCGCATCTCCCCCCCCCCCGTCAGTCACTTTGCTGGATGAAACTGACGGGGAATCTGACATCGGCTACGCGTGCTTGTTAGGCGAGGCGCTGTCGCGTCTTTGTAGGCGAGTCTCTTGAAATTACGCTTCCGAGGATATTTCCTCTTCCTTAATATGCCACGTCACTGGAATGCCTCTTTACTAATTTGATAACTTGACCCGCGAGTGTGAGTTCTCGATCTAAATTTGCGCCGTTTTAGATCAAGAACTCGTCCGCGAAAGATATTCTCAAGTATAAATAATTGTATTCGTTACGATTGCCGAACCCTTTAAAATAATAACATGAATAAATTAATTACAATAACGTTCCTGTAACTCACTTAACATTCTTAATTTTTTATCATCTGAGTGCACCTTTATACATTGTTTTTACATATGTTTGGAAACACATTAAAACATCCGGCGTCGATTCATTGAAGCAATCAAAATTATAAAACAAATTTAATTTGGCAATGTTATGGGAAACATGTAACCGTATTGGTTAAATTAAAAAATCACACCTCTTCACTCTAGTTACGAATAAATGATAAGATTCTGCGCAATATTTATTGCGCACATTATACGAGAACCGCACATATTCGTCGAAATTGAATTTTAGCTACTTTTTGCTACGATTGTACGTACAAAACCTTCTTACTATTTGATATCTGCTATCGACAGATTATATTTGTTTTAAACAGCAAAAATCCATTTAAATATGGCGATGAAATACAAAAGGAAAATGATATCGCTACATGATCAAATTGTTTAGCTCTGAACGGAGAGAATTTTCTATTAAAATTTATCCTGAAAATTATGTAGTCGTGGGACAACACGGCATTTCGAGAAAATTTTATGAGTTTTTACAAATTTCACCACACATTTCACTAGTATTTAGGGCAAAAGCATCTAATAATCAGACGTTATTTCTATAACGTTCTATAACGTCAGACGTTATTTCTATAACGTTGTAACTACAATATGTCTTCTTACACATGTTTAGTTACTAATTCTACGCATTGCCGATTGATATCAGCACTTTGTTCACGAAGTTAGGTGCCTTTACCCTATACTTCCCAAGGAGAAATGAAAAGTCAAGGTGACGTCAATTTGATTTTTATTTCTCCTTGGGTTAGCTTTACTAGTAAAATGTATGGTGAAATTTCGAAAAACTGTCATAAAGCTGTTGAAAACGCCACGTTGTCCCGCGGCGACATCGTTTTCAGGATAAATTTGAAGAGAAAATTCACTCCGTATAGCGCCTTTGGCATACATAGGCATTCGCAAAGATTCCGATTTAGAATAATGGAGGTATCGGGTCGTCGGCCGTTCGAAATGAAAAGGACGCCGCGCCATCGGTTGTGCTATCCGAAGCCGTTCGCCTATCGAATATCGTTTGATCTTGGGGTAAGTGCCCGCGGCGTCGCGCGGGGCGATATTTGCGCGTATATTCGGTGGGTGCGGCGTAAACCCTGCGAAACGAGGGGCTTTGTATATTAGGCTCGCGCCGGTAATTATACCCCTGCAGAATCTACGCTGACAATGTGGCGGTGGCGCGCGCCGTCGAGTGTCTGCACAACAGGGATGAGCGTGTATCGGGGCCGTCTAATGGAATGCCGCCTATAGTCTTCGGTCGGCCGGCTAGAGCATTGACGCGCAGCCCTCGGAGCCGAATATCTCCGCGCGGAATATCAAAATCAATTACTGGATTATTCTGCAAACCCATTAACCAACCTAGTCCCGACGAGCGATTAAATCGTCAATGCACGCGTGGTCCCGGCCAGTCGAATCCGTTCATTTTCGGGGGCGACGCGCCGTATCGCGAAATTAAAAATGTATCGATTTTCCGCGGCTCGCGCGAGCCTTTTTAATTAACTGTCGACGATCTTCGGGAGAGTAAAAGGCAAAGCTGGCGTAATTAAGGTATATCCAGCGCGAGCTGACGGCACGTGGATGAGAATCCGTGATTAGCGCGTGTACCAGGGAGCGCGGCGGCCGCGGCGCGACAATACCGCGCATAAATCTGATTAATCCCCGGTCTCGGTCGCCCGGCAGTTTTTCTTATGTAATTACGAGATTCCTATCCGGCCGTTGGGCGTGACGGTGATGTCAGTTGGGAGCATCGCGGCGAATTCGACGAGGTGTACCTTTCGTGCATCGTATCTTGATGTCGATCTAATCTCGTTCGAGGATTATGAGGATTATACCGGAGGCCCTGCGTGGAAGGGATGATTCGCCACGCGCGAGATAAGTGACCGAGCGGTTTTATCGGCGTCTCACCTTAATCGTCGCGCGAGAGCCAGTCATGTTCTTTGTTAGGTCCCACGATCGCAATGCGATGGTCTCAAATCTTTTTCTTTCTTTTTTTCTAACGTGGCGCGCGCGCTCGCCCGTTTTTGCCAGAAGACGAAGGCCACGGTTACATGACTCGAGATAATTATTCTCTGGAGATTTAATTGAACGTTAACTTGAATATCGGAATTACGCAAAGACCGATTAAGTATACACATATATTTTGACGTGTCACAGGATTAGCTTTTCAAAAAGGTATTTTACAAGTAATGCATTTTTTTCTGAAAAAAATGGAACGTAATTTTAACGTTTTAGCGCAACCTTTTCAAGTGCTATTAATACAAAGCGAACAGTACGCGGGGAGAACTTTCTCTTAAATTTTATCCTGGAAATCATGTAGTCATGGAACGATATGCCATTTTGAAGCACTTTATAAGAGTTTTTGAATTTTTACCGTATATTCTACCAGTAAAATGTATGCTAAGTATACTTACTAGTAAAATGCATGATAAAATTTCCAGAAACTCTCATAAAATTCTTCGAAATGTCGTGTTGTCCCACAGCTACATAATTTTCAGAGTACATTCTCTCTTCATGAGAGTCTTTGAAATTTTACCGTACATTCTACCAGTATAATGTATACTAAGTATAATTACTAGTAAAGTGCATGGTAAAATTTTAAAAAACTCTCATAAAGTTCTTCGAAATGCCGTGTTGTCCCACGACTGCATGATTTTCAGGCTAAATAATGTTAAGAGAAATTTCCCTCCGTGTATGATTATATGGCACAAACGTAACGTTAGTTCAGCGATATTAACAATTCAACGAGGCTTCCGAAGGACTTTGAGGGAAATCCGAGGAAAAATTTGAGGTACGTTCGCCGACCGTCGGCTGCACGAATCCATGCCATTTGCGATTGCAGATTGCACACCGGTAGCTCAGTTGCCGGGGAACCGTTATCGGCTTATAAGAGGATGAATGTCGAAGCCTGGATGGAGACGGTCGTATCCTACAGGCCGGTGTAGATCCACGCCGTTTAGTGGTGTGCGCCATTGGGTATTGATTGAACGGGAGGTAAGGCGGGGAGTTTGGAAACTGTCGGTAGGGTTGCGGCGAAAGGGCGCGAGGAAGGGGTGAAAATGACTACTACCACTTTGGCCGGGGCCCATCCGGTATTATCATTTACTGTCGAAGAGCACGGGATATACTTAAACCATCCAGAATGATGTATATCCCCTCTAAGATGATATGCAGCCTTCGTCCCCTGATAAATTCTACCTGCGAATCATTCGGAATTTGTTGTTCGTCATCTAATGGCGAATCTCTTCGAGTATAACGGGACGATGTGTTGCTAACACGGTTAATGCATAAAAGCGATAGGGAGAGGCAATTCAAGTCATCAAGTAAAAAGGAAATCGGATACAAATTTTTCAAGACATGAAAGAATTTCGAAAGCTCAGGGCTACGGAGTTCTTGGAGAAGTGAGGCATCTGAATTATGAGTAAAAACATTAAATAATAAAAATTTATAAATTAATGCAGAATACAAATGGAGCTCCATGACGGACTCAAAAAGTCCGTCACTCTACTCCGATTGATAATATTTTTAATAACATATTTTCCGCTGCACAGGAATGCGATGGAAATTGCTTCAAGAATTCTAGTCAGTGTTTCATACGTTTCGACGACATTAAATAAATGGGTTATAGAAAATATGCTAAACCAGCGGTTCTAAAGGTTTAATGTCGTGGAAGCCCTAACCCAGTCATCTGCAATTTGCATTGAAATGCACACCTGCTCGGCTGATTATAGCCTCTTACGACACATGCTGATTGATCTGTGCAACGTCTGAAACACGGATTATCTTGCCGAGGATTTTTCGAGATAAGCACCTTTCCGAAATTGCCCCGCACATGCTCCCGTCACACGCGAGCGCGCTCGCGTATATTTTTAAGATTTTATGATCGAGAAGGGAATATCTAAAGGAGGATCTTTGATATATTTCAAGAGAGTAGCTTTGAATACATCCCGTTTCTCTTCCCGCGACGCTCGAAAGGACAACGAATCGTCCACGCAAATCGCTCTCCTCGTTCGCGCGTAAAAATAGAACGAGTAAACCCACGGCACGTTTCGCTGTCCATCCAAAGCCCGGTTGGTGCAGTTCGCGGAGCGCGCGCGAAAGAAGAAATCGTTTAAAGCTCGAGGCCGTGGCGCAACACGCGCGCCGGAGCGAAATCCGCTTATTCATATCGCGCTGTTGCGCTTAAACGCGCGCTTCGCACGGAAAAGCACGCGTCGAATGCATTAAGCTGCGTGCCGCACCGGGTACGCCGCGAAAAAACCGCCGCGGCGACGTCCCGTGTGCGTGAAACGCAAGTGCGATAACGGCGCGAGCTCTGAATTAACGAGCGGCCCCGTCGCGTCGCGACGTAAAATTTCGGTACGCTCATGAAAATATGGTCGCGCTTGTGCCTATACAGAATGTCCAAAGAAGGTGGCGTCAACATTTTCGAATACTCGTAAAAAAAAACCCCCCAAAGACTCTTAATAGGTGCAGGGAGAGAATTTTCTCGTCAATTTTACTCTGAAAATCACGTAATCGTGGAACAACGTGACGTTTTGAAGAATTTTGTGGGAGTTTTTGAAAATTTTCCACGCATTCTACTTGTAGTGAAATAAAATCTCACGAAATTCTTCGAAATGCCACGTTGTCCCGCGATTATATATGATTTTCAGGATAAATTTTAAGAAAACATTTTCTCCGTGTAGTACAATTTCTACGGCGACACTTTATGTATAATGTATATGCTACTCACTCCTAAAATGTGGTCTTTTTTTTAACACCCTGTATAGCACCACGTAAAGCTCTCCGAATCGCTCTCTGCTTGCACTGGCGACATAAATGTAAGTGAAAATTGCACGCGATAATACGCGAGTATTTCGTCTCTTTTCTATCTCTTTTTCCTATTTTCGCGTATTTCCACATTCTCTTTCCAATCGACCTGTACACATAAAATTGATTGAACTGAAATATAATATATTTGATCATTGTTACATCCGGGCATCTTCTCTCGTTACGTCGGAACCATTTTTCGTGGAATTCGCGGGCGAACGCCGGGTGGTGATTTATCAGTGCTTGATTGCGAAGCGGATTTTGGTCAGTCAATGAAACCAAACTGTCTGGTCGTCCTTAATTCCGGAACTGGCTCCCTGGAAAGGTATATACGCGTCTGCGTTTATATTCATTAAAGCGGTACCCATTTCAAACCGTCTGGAAGACCGCAAAAGTTACCCGGGAACGGTTGGGCGCTGCTTAATTCCGGAAAATGGCCTCTCATTCTCGACTTGAAATCTCCAATCCAATACGACTGGACCATAAATACGTGACTGCTAAATTCACGGACTAAGGTAGCGGCGAACGCGCCCCGAGGAGCCCAACTCTTGCCTATACTCTACATTACGCTCCTAGTCACGTACGAAATATTTACGTGGAAAAATTCGACGCGGTACGTTTTCCGGCAAGTTGGCATTGTCTCCCACCTGTTTTGAATCTCGCATATTTTGCGTGAAAAATTTAGGAAAAAGCCATTTCGTTCACTTTTATTTCTTTTTCGAGAAATTTTCGTGCGTACAGCCTCACAATCGCAACCATGATTTCCACGTGCAATTTACACGGCGAGATAGGATTGTGAAATATTTTCTTCGATTTTTATTGCTCTTTGTGGATTGCAACCGGAAAATTCGTGTTTGCTAAATGAAAATAATGGTGGAAGCGCACTGCAATATCTGGATGAAAGCTCATCGGCGCATTACGACACAGTATCCGCGGTTTCTCTAACCGAAATCCACATGTGGGAAAACACGACTTTAATACGATCCCATATTCCCGGTGATTAAGCAGAAACACTGAGCTTACCATATTTCCCGTAAAGCTTGTCGTTGGTTCCCATAACACGGTGACTACACAGCTGAAGCCAACGTTGACTGCAATTGCTCAAACGCGGCAAGAGTGATCGGGCAATATACCTATTTTGCCAAAGTTATAATTGGTTGTTAGTTATCGTCGCTGTTACGTGGGTAGTTAGTGCCCGGCTCTAAGCTCCCGAGTATGGGCAACGGAATTAATTGGCCGATAACTTAATAGGTTGCAAACAATTTTGCAGACATTAAGCAAGATTTGTGCGCGCAAGATTTGTACGTAAATTTCCGGTTTTGTTGCACGGAAAAAAAATGATGTTGCATCAACGAGATCGGTGCGATTGAAATAAAATCGTTGAGATAACACCGATATCTATAAACGAAACGTCAGATAGTTGTCTTAATAATCTGGATATTTAGTCCAATGCTTAAAATTAAAATCCACGGCAAATACAATTGAGTGAATGTTTGTGGCAGCCCGTGACGTTAACATTTAATTCAACAGCATTGTTTTTTCCGTGTACTTATTACTTGCGTAGTATTTTAATTTTAAACTTGCTAATAATATTAGTGCCTCTATTTAACAAAAAGAGAACCCGATAATGCAAATTGATTAAAAATTACTACCGTAAAATTTATGGAATTTTATAAAATTCCGATGAAACTCGCATTTCTGATTATTTCTGGATGCTATTATGATGAAAACGGCACGGTGTTGCGTAAAGTAATAGCGAAACGCACAGTGACCGGCTTTAATTTCTGCAACTTGACGCAGACAACGCGACTGTATTAAATCAGGAGAAGACGTAATCCGCGTTATCGCGCGCTTTTATCGTCGACTGCACCGCGGGGGCCGAAATTTCCAGTATGGCGCCGTAACGAAGCTTTAACGGCGCGCGTTGTTGACAGAATGACTGAAAATTTTTTTCTATCCCGATGCTGCCGCATTTCACATGCCGGCGTATCGCAGAGCGTACGAGCGGCCGCCGTATAATTCAACGGAGCGTGAAAAATGCGCGCCGCGCGCGATCAATCGCTCTTTCGTAATCACGAAATATCCTCGATAACACATCTTTCCACTCTCCGCCGTAGCGTTGAAATAACATCGCGACCCGCGATTATATAGAAGACCCGAAGCACTTGGGGGCTTGTAGCGGCCGGGAAGATACGGGAGCGCGTATCGAATCTATCCCTAGAAACGCCCGCAGGACGGAATTGGGGGAAGTTTAAGGGATGACTCACCGCGCACCCTCCCAGCTGACGCGAAACTTTGCCGTTCTTTCTTCTTATATCGTGTATACATAAATTCTTTTTTTCTCTCGGCAAGCGACACACAAGAATCGCCCTTCGCGAAGCGCTACAAGTCTGAAGAACGACAATGTGGCATTGGCGAATGGGTGCCGGCGTTCCGAGCGGTTAAAGAGTAAATTCTCGGTTTCCGCGAGGCGACAATTGATACATCGAATCAATGTCTCTCGGAATAGCACGTGCGTTTAAAAGCGAAGGGCATTTCCATATTTAGCCGATGCGGAAGATACTCCGCTCCTTTTTTTTTTTCGTGCCGGAGCATCCACGGTCTCTCCTACGCTTCACGGCATTCTCGCATCGATCGGCATCGCAGGGCGGAGCAGGAAACAGGCATTCCAGCGGCTCCGTTTCACGTTGCAATGCCACGGAAACACGTGCGCGAAATGATTTTCGGTTAGCCAACATTATTCCGCGATCTCTCGTTGTACCGTTTCGTGCGATAACCTTTCGTTCACTCTCGCTTTTATTAGAAGCCGAAAGCCCGTTGTATTACTGCGTAGGAAAAAAGAATGTTCTTGCTTGCTTGCTTGCTTGCTCCATTGAAGAATGTGTAACATTAAAGCCGGTCGCTTTGTGGAACAGAGCGTTCCACTATTATTTTACAAAACCGCATGCCGTTTTATCGTAATACGATCGTGAGACAGCAGAAACGCGGATTTCGTCGGAGGCAATTTCACGAAAATTCTATGAATTTTGAGGGAGTTTCATTTAAATTATTTTATTATCGCGATGTTCCCTTTTCTAGGATATCTGTAGAGTTCAGTTTCAACGATAGATTCTCGGATGCGATGTTGATCTTTCCTTAGCAAAAGAGTTTCACGCAGAAGAGACTTCCCAGTTTTCAATATTATACATCTTCCTAACTAACAATAGGCCTAAGAGCTTCAGCAGTGAAAGTTTGCTCGACACTGACTGAATACAGCTTTGTAACAATCTATTTGCACTTTTCTAGAGTCTACACTCACAGAAAATATTTCAGATTTCATCATCCAATGCTGTTACGCATTGATCCGTCATGAAATAGGATCGGTATGGCGACTATCATATTTATTATTGAGACAAGAATATTTTAAACAAATAAAATTCATAAGGCTCTGATGTGAGATCACAAATACGAAGTAATAAAGGATATAAGAGTCACGACGGATGTTAGTGTCTAAATGATTTTAATTTTTTAATTTATTGCTAAAAATTTACTTCAACCAGGGTAAGAATATTTTAATCTTAATGGATAGTTTTTAAATCTAGAATATGTCAGTGAGTGCGTTATAAAACGTTGAAAGAAGATTTATTCTAAGCGTAAGAATATATATAAGCCTAAATTTGTAAACCCTTATTAATATAGTAAGTCAATATTTAAGACCAAACATATTCTTAACGCCGAATCAGACTAGCAATTGCCGACTCAGATTGCATTGGGATTGGCGACTGACAACTGTCCTCTGGCCAATGAGAGTCGATTGAATCGCTGCTTTGCTCTCATTGGCTAAAAGACAATCGCCAGTCACCAATCCCAATCCAGTCCGCGTCGCCAATGATCTGATTCGGCCTTTAGACTTATCGCAGTCTCGTGCAGGTTGCGATAAGTCTAAGAATTTTGTCTTGTTGAGCAGAGATCCCTTCCGAGAGGACGTACTTCGCGGATAGCGTGTCTGCGAATTTTCTTGCGTCACGTTGAAACTCATTAGCGGTTCGTACGCTCGACGGTGACACTTCCCGGTATTGACGAGCGACTGAATGAGGCCTTTAACCCGCCTGCATCTCGGGCGCGATCATTGCTTTCCTCGGAATTATTAGCTGTACGCGAGACGTGCTCCCTGGAAAAACAGACCAAACGGCGGCCGCTCGCGGGGTGTTGACGTGACGAAACCGACATACTGGTTTCGCCGAGTGGGCACCAGCTCCGTTGAACCTGCCACTCTAAATATAATCCCGGTCGTAAGAACTGGTCGCCGCGCCGAACAAGTCCTCTTCCACTTGCTTATTACACGCGCGAGTAATTACGACGTAGTAAAGGTATCGGTATCGCAGGTGCAAAGCCGCGTGAAAGCCCTGGCGCCAGCGCCAGTGAAATACAAGCACCGCGAGCGTTTATAACGACGACGACTGTGCGGCGCGAGTGCACAGAATTACCAGGCCGTCTCGCCTTTAGTTTCTCGGTTAATAAATGTATCTTCTTATTTCGCTGAGAGCCGTTCATCTACATCGGTCTCGCAGCATTTTCCAAAATACGTTTCCCCGATGGAATTCGCCTCATGTTTATAGCCGAGGGAAATCACCGTTGATCAGAGACGCCCCCCCGTGCACGTATCGACAGAAATAACAGTTCCCGACGTGCCTGCCAATAAGTCATCAGCCTCGCAGCGCGAAGACGAAATCTGTTTTGTAGCGGCGCGCGTACGAAAATGCACATTTGCAGCGCTGTCAATCAATCATAAAACTCCGTTGCCATTACGCGCCGAGCGACGAGTCTTTTTCTCCTCCGGCGCGAGTACGCAGTCAAGATGACATTGCGAAAGTCTGACATCCGTCGGTGCTACAATCCTGAAAGTGAGTGCGATTTGTACCGTCGTTACAGACAGAAGTCTAAATTCGTTTTGATACGATTGTGAAGACCAGGAGACTTAACTTGTGCCTTCGAGAATGAGACTATTCTTTGTTAAATTTACCCTTTTCTGGGAACACCGTTCACACCTTAGATTATATTTTACTTAATTTTAATTTAATTTATCGCTGCAAAATGAGCTACAGTGAAAGACAAAGTAATATTGGGAGCAAAATGTGGGGCACCAACAGAAGTTGTTGTTACAGAGTCTACCTGCTGAAATCAGGTATAAAATAAAGATTGCTGCAAGTATACAAAAACGCTACGCTACGCAACAGCATATGCAGAGTGTTCCAGGAGGAAAGATCAATATTCTGGGCGGTGATAGTATCGGTCATTTTAAGCAAAAATGTTCATATGAATATAGGTATGTCCCATTCCTCACTGTTTCCGAGGTAGAGCTATTGGAATGTACAGTTGCAGGATTACTTTGCCGATACTGTTATTTTAGAAGATCGTATGACAGGACAAAATTACGTGGAATTTCTGGTGAATGCATTACCAGAACAACTAGAAGGCGTTCCTTTGGCTACACGGCGTGTCATGTACTTTCAGCATGACGGAGCTCCTCCTCATTATACCCGATTTGTGATACAATGTCACTTTTCCTAATCGGTGGATTCGTCGTGGCAGCGCCATTAACTGGCCACCAATATCTCTAGACCTAATCACATTGGATTTTTGTTTGTGGAGTGAGGAGTTGGATGAGGAGTGAAGTGTACAGAAGAAAAGTGAATGCACGAGACATTCAAGTAGTTCTAGCTCGGAAACAGTGGGAAATGGGACATATATTCATATGAACATTTTTGCTTAACACGACTGATACTATCACCTCCCAGAGTATTGACCTTTCATCCTGGGACACCCTGTATGTATACTTTCACACGTGGCGATACTGTCGTGGAAGCGACATCTCGGTTAGCGAATTTTGTACTAACGTTGACAACCACACTGAGAAAATTTTTCATCGGATAAACCAGTTAAATAGCGTTTTTCCGACGGTTAATTTTTTCGATTAAATTATGAATACGTCCGATGAAATTTATCCGATGAATTGCAGTTACCGATGGAACTTGATTGAAAGACCGATCACATTTCTTATCGAATTTAATCGGATATATCCGTTTGTTATTATGTAATTGGATTATCCGATTGTATTTATTCGGACATTTTTCTCAGTGCACTTTTAAACTCGTCATCTGACGCATCCGCCCGTACAAGTTGAGCCTCCTAGTCTTCAAGGGTACGATCGACACGATGCGAATCGTTAATCGCGAGAGGCCGTTCGTATCTCTCGCGATTTACGCGCGAGAAAAGCACGATCGCAGTCGCGTCTTTACGGGCAAAAATGTTCCTTCGGCCGGGCGAAACTTCGTGTGACGAGTTCGCTCATTATCCCAGGCGGTTCGACGGAAAATCGAACCTTGCCGTGGAAAACAGGTTGCAACGTAGATAACTGCCGCTCGCGGGTCTCATTGTTCTAGCCGCTGAACCGCGATCGATGCGGAAAGTAGAACAAGTTCTACGAAGCCTCGTGCCGGTACCGGGAAGAGCTCCGTAATGTTCCTACTTTGCATTTCCAGAAAATCAATTCCGCACTTCCCCTTACGAGGTAGCGAAATGTCGCTTTAGCCCGCGAATAAAATGCGCCTGCTGCGAGATCGTACGAGATGTTTGAACAACAGTTTGCATTAGAAATGTAAATAAAGGAGCGCTTGTTAGACGTGGTTTAGGTGGAGAGGCCAATGGCCGGTGACGTGCTGATCAATATTTGGTAACTGACTCGTTATATCGCTACCACTTTTCACCGCCATGGATATTTATTTTTAGAACGATCGAGTAATACGAGTATACAACAAAACTGGGATATCCCTAGTCTTGACTCTTTAAATTGATAAGAAAAATAAGTATGTGTTTCCCTGAGATCCTTTGTGTAATTTTTACGATAAGTACGTGGCACTTTTAAAGCGTTTATTGCATAAATTCATTTCGTGTCTTCGCGACTGATTGTTTATTAACAGGCGCCTTTTGTTTAGATTTATGTACATATCCAACAATGGTGCCAAATATCGAATGCTCCGCGATACGTGACATCGATAACACGCAACGTACCCTGCGTGTTTCAAAATGCATATACGAATAACGGAATAATGGACGCTGCGCGACACACGTTACAGAACCGATGAAACGAATCACTTTCAGCGATGTGTAAAAACGGGCAAATGTGCTCGACGCGTTTCGAAATCATAACCGTGCTAAAGAGACAGCCCACCGCATTTTTTGCACACGCGTGCAAATGTACTCTGCACACGGAGAGAATTTTCTTTTAAAATTTGTCCGGAAAAATCATGTGATCGTGAGAGAACGTGGCATCTTGAACAAGTTTGAGTTTTCGAAATTTTACCATACATTTTACCAGTAATTGTACTTATTGTTGGATTAAATTGAAAAAAAACTCGTAAAATCCTTCGAAAGACAATTGTTTAGTATACATTTTACTACTAATTGTAAGTATACGGCATTTGGGAAAAGGATTACATATCTTTCTGAAACATCAACACACGTAAATAAGGAAATCGACACATCTCGAAAATATGTTATACTATGCACGTTTATTATTCATGGAGAGAATTTTCTTTTAATTTATCCTAATTGAAGTTTTACCATACGTTTTACTAGCGATTATACTTACAAATTTTACTAATAATATATATACTTGTTTTTGCTACTAATTTCAAATTTATGCTTTCTTTACTAGTAAAATGTATGGTGGAGTTTCAAAAAATTCTCATGAAAATCCTCGAAATGCCGTGTTGCCCCACGATTACATAATTTTCATGATAAATTAAAAAGAGCTCTCTTCGTGCATAGTATTTTCGAGATGTGTCGATTTGCTTATTTACGCGTGTTGGTGTTTAAGAAAGATATGCATCTCTCTTTCCAAACAGCCTCGTCGAAATTTGATATACTTAGCGGAACAAGGGTATCATAAGCATCGAGAGATACGCGATCCAATATGCGATTCAATATCGTTTCGCGAGCGCAACTCGACTGACTGTACGAAAATCCTTGGAGCACGTGTAAGAAGAAACAATCTCCTGCCGCATCCACTGTTCCAAGAATATCGAGAGAGTCTGCGCTTGATAAATGTATGTAGAAACGTGTAGAGACTTGTGAAATATTCAAAGGAGTCAATGTCACGCGTAAAAGGACTTGAATTAGCATCTAATGAAAGATACATCAGGTACATTAGTAATGGAACGGAAACACAAATAGGGAGAATGAAGCTAACATTTTGCGTCACTTTTGACGTGCCTTATTGAATTTGCGAAAATATAATCGTGATTAAAACTAGCTGGGGCGCAGGTGAATCAGGTTGTTGAATATTGCACGACGGCATGAAACGGACCATACATCGCTTACACGAGTGCATAAATGAAATTGCGGTTCTCGCGTATCAACAATAAATAATATCCAGTCAACTCATTTTCGGCATGAACGCAGTGTGCGACTAACAATAATATAATTGCAATATTAATTATGGTGGGACTAATCTTTAGCTGGCGGCATTTAAATCTCGCTCGGTACGTCACGTTTGGAGTTGGACTCTATATTTGATTAAATATGACAAATGCACAGGGAGTTTTTACAGATAAGATAATGTAAGATTTTGCAAATGTAATCAACTCTTCTGCAAAGAGGAGAAAAATTCTCGGACATTTCTTGGAAAACTTTTCCTTGCGTAGCGGAAATAAGATGTACAAGATATGAAAAGCGGGTTTGTTGATATTGAAGTAAAAAGATATTTCTTACCAATTGATATTAAATTAATTTCAGCAAACCAAAAGTTATTTACACTTCTGCCTTTTTATATAAATGGCATTTTAATATAATGAATAATTTTACTAAGTCTACGTTCTGCAATGTAATAGGAGTGAAGATTGTCCGCTTCAATTTGTAATAACGTAACACTGTTGCTTGCAAATGCGTGCGCATGGTCTGGAAAGATATTTCTATGCTGAAACTTCCAATGTCAAAAGTTTCAGCAAGTTATTCGGCGCGTAAGTTGCCGGATCTTTCCCATCGATTCGAATTTCCACGTTGCCTGCGCGAACGCGATCGCGTGAATCTACACCGTGCATTTCTTTTGTTCTAACAACAGCCAGTCCATTCCAGTCGCGGTGATTCGCGCAAACGTGCAAACTAAGACTTTCTCTCTCGATTCTCGATACCATATAATTTTGCCAGTGAAAAAACATAATTATCGGAAAACGGAATTGAAAAATTGTGCGTCACGAATGAAGGAACAGAGAGAGAGAGAGAGAGAGAGAGAGAGAGAGAGAGAGAGAGAGAGAGAGAGAGAGAGAGGGGGGGGGAGAAGGAGAGAGCAACAAGCGAGAGACATTGTAAAGGACGTCGCGTCTATTTTCATTCATATTTCGTCTGTCAAATGGAAACTGGCGCACGTCGATATTGCCTCCCTACCACTTCAAGTACATTTTTCCCCGGATGTGTCTCGCTTTCTGGAGAGCCGGTCTCGCTGCGCGCGTTTACTTGACAATTCCATTACCGGGAGCTCTCCGGGTTGGCAGAAAGTGGAGGACGCGCGCGTGCCGCCGTTCGATTAATCGAAAATAGATCGGCGCACTGAATGCCCCGGCGATCGAAAGCTATCGACACGCGCGGCTTCCAATTCGCGTTTCCCGAACGAAGGCTCGACGAGCCGCGGTCGAGTTTTCCTGCGGTAACTCGTTTCCAGTGCGACGAGTGCGGATGGCTTCGATGAAGCCGCGAGAGCTGACGTGCGTTTCCACTGCACTTGGACTCTCCTGCTCTCTTTCTCTCTCCCTCTCTCTGCCTTCCCCTCTCTCTAACTGCTTTATTATACGAAAGCAATGTTTAATGACTGTGTGCAGACTATAGGGTGAAGGCACTTAATATCGCACAGAACGTAATATCGCCACTCGTGGTATCTCGTGAGCAAAGTGCTGATATCAATCGGCAATGCATATAATTAGTAGCTAAACGTGTGTAAGAAGACATATTGTAGTTACAACGTTGTAGAAATAACGTCTGACTCAGGAAACGCATTAAAAGACATTTTAAATGCTGAAAAATTTAGCAGACGCTGCAAGTTCGCGGATGCTGGAGTGATTCTGCACTTTCGCACCTTTTGCACTTAAAACTGTCTGTTTCGTGGAAAGATTTGTGTAATACACAAATTAAATGGCACGTGTACAGATGATCGAAAGCAGCTTGCTATTCCGGCTAAATTAAAGAACAATATGACATCACTGAAACTAAGTTTGTATGTCTAATAAAAACCCAGACAGCACACCATGTCTAAAAGACAGCTTTAAGACGTCTTTAAGTCTAAAAGACGTCTTAAAGACGCCTTTATGATGTCTTTTAGATATGTGTGCTGTCTGGGAAATAATAGTGAGCAACACACACATACAGTACACGTGGTATGTGTGTTGCTCACTATTATTTCTTATTAGACTTCCAAACTTAGTTTCAGTGATGCCGTATTGTTCTTTCATTTGGCCGGAATAGCGAGCTGCTTTCGATCTGTACACGTAAGCCATTTAATTTGTATATTACACAAATGTTTCCGCGAACTGACAGTTTTTAGGTTAGAAAGATGCAAAAGTGCAGAATCACTCCAGCACCCCCGATTCGCCGATTTTTTGTTTCTTTTCAGTGCGGATTAAAATTTGTTAGATTTCAACCGTTCTAACTTATTGTACATGAAACGCAAATGTCTTTCATTTAAGACTAGATAGAGGCAAAAATGTCAATTACTCCGTAAGTGAGAACAATTTGAATTCTGGTAGACGGTGTTAGGTGCCTTTACTCTATGTCTGTAGGCTGCAGCTAATTATCTTCCGCATCATTTCACGATCGTCTCGATAATCGATATTCCTTGGTAGCTCGGCATAAGCGGCCGCGAGCGGAATAAATAGAAATTTATGTACATATGTTTGCGGGCTTTTTTAAATTCCTACGTTTTGTATTTCCATGACAATGTCTCTTGTACGTGAGCTTATTGGTTGGGAATAAAAGTCCGATATTGCAAGAAACTCGACACGATTCAACGAGATCCCGTATTTCGAACATGTTCATTTGGACAAAATCGCGCACTCTCTAGCAGTAAGATCAGTGGATTATCGTTGATCGACTTTTAGAGAGCGACGGTACTTGTGTCAAATCTAGAGGTCACACTCTTGCGACAAAAATTAGTGGTTCAAGAGAAACCGGCGAAGGCAATTCTTGTCTCGATACCACGTGATACCAGCTTGTCCCTTTGTTGTCTTTCGCAATTGACGATAGCGCAGTTGGCACGGCACATAAAAGTAAAGTAACGAAAAAGAGCTCCGCGTGCTTGCAACCGTGAAAGAACGTCGCTTTTGCACCTACTAGTTTGGAGTCCGGGGAGGAAAAAGAGCGCGCGAGAGAGACGCTCGCTCGCGCGTGTACGTGTGAACGCGCGAAGCGGATGACGAGGACACGAGCTTCTTTTTTCATCCCTCACTCCCTTCCCCGAAAGCTCCAGACTCCCGCAAACGTGACTGAGATGAAAAATCGTCTCGCCGCCTCTTGTCGTCCTCGCGAATTACCTACGTCGGCGGGAAAGCGGTTTACGTAACGTCTCCAACGTTTCTTCGGATATACGTGGCACACTTACCAATACAATACGCTGCGGCTGCCTTCGGTGATTTTACCCGGTATAAATATCAAAACAACCGCCTGAAGAACATGGAGACTCGTCAACTTTCGCGAGAAGGGGAAAGAGTTAAC
>NW_011967031.1:211581-217261 GCF_000949405.1 Vollenhovia emeryi | reverse complement strand
TCACTCCAGCATCCCCTTAAGGCCTGTGTCCACGATGCTAGGACTTGGTCCAAGTTCTAGTTCAATCAACTCGCAGCTCTTATGGAATATGCTGCGAGTTGATTGGCACCACATTTCTCGAAACTACAACTTGGACCAAGTTCCAGTATCGTGGACGCAGGCCTATACTGCGAGGGTGGGTCAAAAATTATCTTCAATGCAGCTGTAAACTTGACGTAAGTAGAACCAGAGCACTTGCGACAGTATTATTTCTCAACATAGTCTCCTTGCCTTTCAATACACTCGTTTGATCGTTGCTGAAGCTTCTGTATGCTGTCAGAAAAGAAAACGGCGCCGAATGTGGTATATATTTTTTAATTTCATCTACAGCCAACGATTCAGGTTGCAATTCCGGTAGAGCTCAGTGTCTCGATGAGAGAAAGACATTTATCGAGCATGTTGAAACTTGGGACTCGCTGCTCGAATTTGCACTCGTGCGTCAAACGCGCGAGATCAGATCACCTGATTTAACTCGTGCAACCCCGAATTTGGGAGTCGATACGGTTGTCCTTCGGCGCCAATCTCATGCGTCGCCGGCGCCGTCGCGGTTTCGCGAATTCGCAAATTACGCGCCGGGTATATAATTCGGTGCGAATTTACGGTCGCCGCGTATCGAGCTATTCTGGGTGTACGCGAGCGGCCGCCCGAACACGAGGCGAAAATGGAGGCACGAACGTACGGGAATTAACGATGTACGGCGTGTGTGCCCTCAGCGAAACGCAAATAGCAATGCGAGCGCAACGGCGCGGCGGGCCTGACGAGATTCGCTCGACCTGCGAACGTGTCAAACCCGCTCGGGCGATCCACGTGTGCTTGTCCGTCGACACACGTGCGCCGGTATACAATCAACGAGATTGCAACTAGGGATGCGCGGAATTTAATAGGATATTGATACTTTTATTTGTACGACGTTGAACGTGGCCGCACAAGAGCGTCCGGCGCCGCTCCGCACGTGAAAAATGCTCGATATTATCGATGCTTGACACCGAGCGTTGCAGCCTGTGACAATCGAAGGGGCCCACGTTTTTGCAACAACAAATTAAATTCGATGCGAATAATTGATATCTGTCGTGAAAGTGGACGGCGAGAGGGGCAATTTTTTAATTGTGTACGTAACCTTATCGAATCGAGATTTCATATAAAGCTGTTTACGTTGGATATACATACACCCTTAGGGGGGTGGAGTCGTTCTGTTTTACCGACATTTTTTATGTAAGGATATCTTTTAATTGGCTTTACAGAATTGCAACTTCTTGTACACGATTAAAGTTCGCACAAAAATGAAAGTCAGCCTACTCGACTTTATATCAAAAACGAAAAGAAAACTAAATATTCCATTAATTTTTGGCATGTAGAACTGTCACATGACGATATCTGCTTACAACAAAAATTCTATAGTTTATATCTGCAAAATGAGACCGGAGTGACCTAGAGACAACATGCAAGAACAATATTGTGTAATTGGAACTAAGATTAAAAGTCTAGAAAAAAAGATAGGTTTAGATAAAAGTTTATGAATGCAAATACAGCTGTAGAATGATAAGTAGAGCAGTATTGCGTGTAGTAATAGATGCCGGATTTTGTGTATTGGCATCTATTCGATCTATAAGCGGTAATGTTAATCAAGAATTATATTCAACTCCAATATATTGAAAAGTTTACTAAGATTTGTCACAAGTTAAAGATCAAAATTCCGCTCGATAATAGAAAACTCGACACACCGAAAAAGAAATAATGAGATTTTGAATACATCGAAATACATCGCGAGAGAAGGAAATAAAAGAAGAAATTATCGGTTGTTTTTCCAGTTATCTACAGTCCTTTATATCGCGATAAGCATAATTGTACGTTTTATATAAATTGCTACGATCCATCAATGTAATTATAGCTCGAATCGTTTTCGCGCTTGACGGAAAGTTCGCGTCATCCAATAAATATGCAACGACTAATATAGCGAAACGGTAATTAATGGATAATCTCCGATGTTTCCTTCGGGATATCATCCATCACGGTGCTCCCGCGAGGGTAATCGTACCGGTTGTAATATCAACATCGTGGAAAGCGTGTGTGCTGCGTCGCGAGATTTGACAGGAATAGACGCGAAAATAAGAGAAGCTCCTCTCTGATTTCCCTGCACGGTCAAAGAGTTTCCTTCAAAGGATATTTATGTATATTGATACAAGATCGCGCGCCGGGAATCTCAACTATTCACACAATGCTTATGCACGCAAACGGCTTCACAAAGGCATACATATAAATTGTCCTATCTGTCATTCGGATAGACAAGCTCGGACTATAATGATCTCTTTCTCGGGGAAATAGACATTTTCGCGAGTTATCCGAGCGATAAGGGAAAACGTCGTTTGAGCGCGCGCGCGTCGCAGAAAGATACGATGCAAAATGGTATCTCACCGCTCATAGAAACATAATGCCACAATTAGCTGCGCGTTAACGTACGCTTCGAGGGGCGCTCTAGCCGAACGGGGACTTGGTCGTCGTCTACTTTGTCATTATAGAATGAGAACTTTGGAAATGCGCCCGCGTGGATAATTCGACGACGCGACTGCACAGTCCCTTATCCCTGGTCTCTCTTTCTCCCGATTTCTCTTACAATTCTAACAATGCGGACGAAACCGCAGCTTCTAAATTTGATTCTCGTAATTGGAAAATTTGCCTAATCATATTAGACAAGTAGGTAAAGTGCGTAACCACACGCAATCTACAAATCGGCAGAGGAGTCGAAAAATATGAGAGAACAGGTACTAGATACGAGTATAAGAATATCAGAGAATATGAGATAGCAGGTTTTCAACAAGAAAATTCAATTACAAATCATTTTGCATCGATTACACGATCTAATGAATTTTTCACTAAACAGATTTCACTTCAAGGGCAATAAATTTCTGGTGATGCCTGTTAATTTAACAGAAACCTCGCTACCCCATATTAGGATCCTGTCTCATAATAGAGAATTTTCCTCTATATCTTTTGAAATTAAGCTTCTCTTCTGTAAGAAGATTTTTCCTCTTTGCACAGTTCTTCCTTCTTTTCCCCCCTCGCTCTTTCTCTACAGTGCAACGTATCTTATAAAGCGTTACAGAACATTTCTCCAGAATATACTCCTAAAAGTGTAGAACGATAAAATGCAATGTAACGTTTTTATTTTAACTTTTGCTAAAATATATTCAGTTATACCAGGATATGTGCGCGTTCTCTGGGATATTTGGTGCAATCAATATACAATTATCCCGCAATATCCGCGCGTACAAGATCCACGAATCACGGGTCTAGATGCGCCGCTAATTGATTAACGCTGACAGTGTAGCCGGCCAGCCGCTAATAATCGCGATGCCGCATGAACTTCAACCTCGATAAGAAGCGACTTCCTCGATCGATGTGCCCGCCGCGGCGGTTAATTAATGTTCTCGGGTATTTGCGCCGTGAGACAGGGCCAGGTCGATAAATTTAGGAGGGCGTGGAGACTAGTTTGCGTGTAACATAAGATAATTGCCGGTACACGAGGATCTATTTTTAAGTTATTGAGCGTTTCTTCGCCAACAAAAATGTATCGTTGCTTGAATTTAAATGACCGTGAACTGTGGTGAAAAATTTATGTGCACAATAAATCAATCTTGTAAATTTATAATATGTAGAAATCTCTTACAAATTACCGTCATTTCGTGCACTAAAATCATGTAATTAAAATGTAGGACGTTTACTTTTATTTTCACGTACATATGCACGTACAATATAATTCTTAACAATATTTAACGTCATACAACAGTGATCTCTAATTAAAGCACAGGTTTTAATTAAAGTTTCGAAACTAATATTGCTATTAATTAATGGCACTCGGTTTTCAGCGAAAGAAGAGAGTAGTCGAATAACATTTGAGACTTATTCCCTGAATTTTTCTACTTATATTTCCTCCAGCTGTCGCACAAGGATAGATTGGGGCGGCAGACTTTCGTCTCATGTTTAACTTATTATAAGATCAATAACTCCAACTTTGCGAGCTGGAGTTGTCTCGCTTAATTTTCCCGCCTTCATTTAACAAATGTTGCGCGTATGTATCGGACCTATTCGTGAGTTTGCAAGTTCTGAGGCGGCGGAACAAGGTACTTTAAACTGATTGCGAGTGATGTGCTGGTGTATCATGGCTAACATGACGTAGCAATCAACTTGCCGTGGTGCCTTGGGTTTTGATGTAACTATAGCGCAGTGTTCACCATGCATTTATGAATACGCTTACATTCGGTCTGGCAAATGTTTCTTGCGGTAGCACTGACGTCGTATCCCATTAGAATTGGGAAAGGCGATTGCGTCAGTCTCGTGATAAACTGAAACGCGCAAATTAATTTTTAACAACAACTTTGCGCCGAAAAGCCATTTATGAAATTGCTCTCTTTGGAGAAAACCGAGTATTTTCGGCCATCCGTGAAATAGTCGGCCGCGTGTCCCCTTTCCGTCTATTAAAACAAAATTCATTCTTCGTTTCAGATCCGTTCGGTGTCCAATCCTCGTACGAAGACAGTTCACCACTCGGTAAGTCCATCAACCAAACAATTAGATGGATTTCCTTCCGTTTTACATGTCGCCAACGTGGCATTTCGAAAAACTGTACGAGAATTTTTCAACTTTTACCATACATTCTACTAGTAAAATGTAGACTAACAAGGGAACGGTCGGAAGTGTCCCTCACCGATTTCGATGCGCTTCGGATATGTTGTAGAGCATAAAAAAATATTAGACCCGTATTTTTTTAGCGGCTCTTCTTGACGTTTAGGGGGTGAAACAGCCCCTCGAAAATAACGGATTTTTCCCAGTTTTTACGAATGTCTTCGAAACTATAAGGTTTATGAAAAAATGTTTTAGACAAAAGTTAATGCTCTTAAACTTCTTTCGCCGGACAGTGTACTCGCCGGATACCAGATAATTCAACACTTATTGGTAACCAGATAACCGGATATTATCCGGCTATTGCACAAAGAAATTAACAAGTAAATTTAACTTTATGTTTTACAATAAAGAAAGGATTATAATCCAAGTTATATTATGTACATTTTACTATTTCGCACATAAGTGAGTATTTTATATTAATAATATTGATAAATCATTTGAATTACTTAATTTTCATGCACGCGTTGCCATGTTATAGCATGCATTTCCATTCTGCTAATCGGATGCGTGCTTTTATAACACGCGCGAATTAACAAATAAATAATTACAATCTGAACGGATTGTAAAAAAAGTAGCCGGATAGGCCGGACACCGGGTAGTTGCCGGATATCCGGCACGTCCCTACTTTCTAAATATTCTAAATATTATTGTAATTTTATTTTAGTATACAGGGTGGGCCATTTTAATTTATACAGTCGATTTTTTAAAAAACTAAAAGAGATATGAAAAAATGTTTCAGACAAAAGTTGTATGGTTTCGAGGGGGACATAAGATGGTACCATAGGTTTGACCTTGAAGAGTAATTTGAAGGTCACATGAAGGTTACCTTCAATTTCTTAAATGGAACCTACTATTTCTCGTTACACATTCTTGTAGGTTATCTCGAGAGCTTTCCAAAACACTATAATAAAGTATTTTTTTGTTAAGAACTTTTTGAGTTATTAAGGTTTGAAAGTTTCAA
>NW_011967031.1:189138-211224 GCF_000949405.1 Vollenhovia emeryi | reverse complement strand
CTTCAAGGTCAAACCTATGGTACCATCTTATGTCCCCCTCGAAACCATACAACTTTTGTCTGAAACATTTTTTCATATCTCTTTTAGTTTTTTAAAAAATCGACTGTATAAATTAAAATGGCCCACCCTGTATATACGCTGAAGAAGACAAAGTACTGTCGAAACGTTCGTTAGATTAAATTACATATTTGTATTTAGGGATTCTTTTATTATTCCCGTTTTAATTATATAGACTAAGATCATATCACATTATTTATTAAAATGTTTTAAAAACCTACATCGCTCGTTTAGCTTATTGGCCCATTATACTAATCTTCTAAATATTCGTTATGAATCTTTTCGATTACCATTTCTCATACATGTGTAATCACACGGAGAGAAGTTTCTCTTAAAATTTACTCTGAAAATCGTAGGACAACGTGGCATTTCGAAGAACTGTACGAAAGTTTTTCAACTTTCACCACACATTCTACTAGAAAAGCGTACACTAAGTATAATTACTAGTAGAATGTACGGTAAAATTTCCAAAAACTCCCATCCAGTTCCTCGAAATGCCACGTTGTCCCACGATTGCATGATTTTCAGGATGAATTCTAAGAAAAAAGAACTTCTCCCCGCGTACTGTTGCGAAAGCAATTGCAAGGGATAGATGCGTTGTGCAACCGTAATCCGAGCGGCGTACAAACACTTGGGGCTCGTGTGCGAGCCTCCGCATGGAGCGACGGAGCCGCCGTGCCGCGCCGTGCGCCACGCAGAGGCAGAGGAAAGTACAGAGACAGACGAAATCGAGTTAACTCATGGCCGGGCGCAGCTATTTACCGACGCAATCGTTCGTAACCCGAGCATCGTCGTTCGTAGGAAAATACGAGCAAGTTCTCGAATCAGACCCGGCGGCGCGGAGCAGTCGAGTTGCTCAGAGACACGCTCGAATTACATACCTTTCTCACCCCCGTCCCGATCCGTTGTCGAATCGATATCACGATCGCGCCCGCGATCGTGCTGAATTGCCTCCCTTATCCAGGGAAATTCCTCGGCAAACTTTTAATCTACTCCGCGCAGTGAGTCCGATCCTCTGAGCTTCAATCGCTTCGCTCTCCGCGTCCTTTTTCCATCGCTTTCCCCGCCCCCACCTCCGCTAATATACTAATGCACGCTGCTGTTCCCGATACTGCACCGTCATCCGCGACTGCTTTTTATTCCGCGCGAAAACTCAATTAATCTCAAGATGTTCCGTTCTTTTTCCGCGACGGAAAAACATCCTCCTTATCGATCATCTATTTCTAAGCGTCCCTTTTCGCCCCATCATCCGCGCAATCATTCTCCAACTTGAACAACTTCGTGTCCGCCGTTTGATGAACATTTTACGGACGGCCTTTCTCCGCCAGAATTATAAATAATAAAAGTAACAGCTTGATCATTAAATCCTGTCACTCTTTGACAATCGAATCTGGTCAAAATTCATTTCGAATACAAATGCTACATACATTCGTGTCGCTTCTACAAAATTTTTCGTACATTTTTTAGTGGGTCTTCACAGATTCAGACTATCAATTTCGACAAATGGTACAATGTTCCCGATAGAAAACAGTTACTGTTTCCAGCAATCGAACGAGTTAGCACGCGTTCGTTGTTGTCGCTGTTGAAGTTACCCTGATGATTTCCTTCGTCGAATCACGCACATGCAGCCCCGGCATAGGCTCCGAGGTTCTAATTTCGACCAAATCCGTTTTACTCTCCCTACTCGTCCATTTCTTTTCCCCCGTGGAAGTCGTGCACGTCGATTCCTTCCCCGGCCGGGGTTAGATAATTGCTTTCCCTATCGTTGTTGTTCTTGCAAAGATGAATAGTTATTTTCCCCGTTTCCGCGAAAGCTCTAGCGTTTGCTTGATTACAAATTTAAACGAAGTATAAATCTTTAAAGAACGACATACCCGTGTGGAAATTTACCCGAGATGCAGTTGCAAATGTCCCAGCTTCTTTTAAAGGATCGGGTAACCATTTGCAAATTTATTCACACGACGCGATATTTTTGAGGCGCATTTCTTTCAAATTCTTCTCACGGTCTGTTTGCACCTGAAAATATATTTTTTTAGCATTGTCGCCGTACTCGGTCCCGACTGCGATTTTTCATCATTAAACTTCGCGCGAGATACGGCAAGAAGGGAGGCGAAACTTTGTCTATTAAGCTCGCGACCCAATGTAAGTACATGTGCACGTAAGCAGGGAACCTCTTAGTGCCTCTAACTATCTCGAAAGACGCAATTACATATTTCTTAATGCGTACGGCGTACGTGCCTAGGTTACATGCTGCTTCCGCCTCTTAAGATAACGACGGAGCTGCAACAAATAGCTTGTATTATGTAGAAAAAATACACATTATGCCGCGTCTATCTATGTTTTCAAATACTCATATGTTAAGAATTAAGATGGTCATCTTGACAATGAAGATTTTTCCAAGTACAAGCGTTTTACATTTTCTGTAAAATCAAATCCCAGCAGACCGATTGTATATTTTTTTATGATCAATGTTAACTCAATGATTTTTACTGACAATGAGTCGCGTGGATGAATTTGTTCATTTATTCCCGTAAGGCAAAGCTTTACGTTACGCATGCGAAATAATTTACGATTCTCCGGACGTCGGTGCCGTTTTCTTCGGCAAACATTATTTTCTTTCGAGGTAAGAATCTGTAAAAATGGCGGAAGGGCCGCATGCCGTGCCACATTATCCAGGAATCCCGCTATTCCCTTGGGAACATAAGACAAGCAGACCTAATGCTCACAGGGTAGCAATATGGCAGCAGCAGTCGCGAAACATTTGCTCCCTTAATCTAACGTAAGACGGTGCCCGGAGGGGGATTATTGAATTGTGAAGACTGCTCTCTTCAGGAATAATACGCCTTATTCCTAAGCTAATATACTTCTCCTGATCAAAAGAAAAAGAAAAGAAATAAAGGAAAGTATTCCCGACACGCTTATTGTTTCGCCAAATTGCTTGGATATGAAATTACGTAGCAGATTATCGCTACGAAGAATACGTTTTGTTACGCGAGGCAGAGTTCAAGCTGAAATGCGTTTGAAACACGATGTAAATTATCGAGCCGAGAGACCAAAAATATATACACAACCGTAGTTACTAGCAATAATTACTTAAAGTTCTGAGTAATGATCTCTCTGCTTTTTTTTGCCGCACGTTTAAATCATAAATCAAGCGTATCTCAAGCTGAACTCATTATCTCAGGGAGATATCAACTGCTTCTTTCCCACAAACGTTCCCTTCGTTAATGCGTCGCGCAATCTGTGCTTATCAGATATTTATTCAAGACATATCTAAATGGGAAGACGCAGATACGGCGACGTTGATATTCCTTCCAATCTAAACACAATCCTCCTGAGATTTATTCTCCGCCGGTAATTTGCGCCCCTGTTATTGCAATCCGTTACTGCGGACTGTTTGCATCATATATTGTATCGAGTATTCAGCACTTTCTGGAGACGGGAGAATAGGGGACCTAGTTTCTGGTCTAAAGAGGCCTGTGTCCACGATGCTAGAACTTGGTCCAGCTCTTGTGAAACAGCTGCAAGTTGATTGGCCGCACGTTTCTTGAAACTAGAACTCGGGCCACAGACCTTAACGCACGCCCAAACGTGAATCGCTTCCGTAATCATGCGACACTCAATACCATCGGATGTCCCGCGTTGCGAAAAAATATCACCGGCGCGGATGCGCCATTACGTGGGCGAGAAATAAGATGCGCGCGAGATCGGTTTGATCCGCAGACCCTTCGATGATCGTACAGTTTCTGCGGAAACAGGCGGCTAGGTCCAGCAAGATCGTCTTATCCACCCCATAGAGAAGGGGGCCCCGTCTTTCCGGTCGGCGATCCGCGAAGTACAGGACCCCTCTATTCACTCCACCTACTCACCCTCATCTTTTCTCTCGCCATCGAAGAAATCGATTTCCTTCCGCCTAGGGGAACGACACGGTCCTCGCGAAATAGCTAGTCGCATTTATTCTAACGACTCCCAGCAGAGTCGGCGAATGCTATCGACCGATGTGACACGGCCTCTAGATTTTAGAGCTAACGTCACAAGTGTGTATCGCGCGAATCGTAAAAACTACAATATATAACGTAAATCGTAAAAAAAATCGTAACAATTCGCGTACAGTGACGTTTCCTATCAACGATTTTGGTACGTAATTCATATCCTTAATCGCTTTTGTCGCCTACACAAATTTTCAACAAACCTCGACTATTTATATATTTTTTAATGTTCATGAAAATGTATAGGTACAGGGTGAGTCGTTTGAGCCGGTAACCCGTCACGATACGCATCTGACGTACTGACTGCGAAAGAAGACACGATGGAACTCGGGCAAAGAGCTTGTGCTGCAATCGACCAAGACAAGCATGCATTCGTAAATTCGCGTGTAACGCGGGTGTGTGTTTTAGATAGCTGTGGGCGATCACGATTTTGAACCTCTGTAGCTTCAAGTAACGCAGGTCGAGGAGAGAATTTTTTTCTTAAAACTTATCCTGAAAATATTGTAATTATAATCGTAAAGTGATACTACAATGACAACCCTCATTCGACTGAATTCGACTTATGCATCGCTTGCGGTAAATTAAAATAAGACAGACGATAACAACCGGTACGAGAAGCTAAAAGCTGCATCATCTGTTTGTTGAAATCGATTTTCGTGAGATTAGGGGGATGACTTGCCTCTTGCAAGATGCCTGAGCACATTTATTTTTATGATGCGAAGGAAAGTGGGTGAACGACGAGATAAACATATAATAATGATTCGATATTGGAGGAGAGTTCCGACGAGGGTCCTTAAGCCATCTAGTTGGAGGATTTGAAGGAGCAAAGAAGATATACATTCATAATGCGAAACGTACTTTCGACACCAAATGCGCTAGCGATCGATAATTGCTTTCCTTGCTAATGGAATCTTCGATCTCGTTGGTATTTAAAAAAATATTTAATATTGAAAGTAATTTTATTATTATTAAATTGGTCGGGAGTTTTACATTTAAATTAAATACCAGATATTTTGTACAAATTATATTTACCATAAGAATATTGATCTGGTATTGTAATGTATGGTATGACGTTATATCTTCTTTTTCATTTGAATCGGTGATGATGTCTTCGTATTAATTTATTCAAGGAAAAATTTTATATCGTTATATCTTTAATTTCGACGACTTTCTCACTGTCGTGTCGCTCCCCAAGACATCCCTTTCTGTAGGAAGGATTTCTATCTTGTGCATGTCACTTGCCTAGAGGACTCGCAATTCAGTCTTCCAGATCGATTTTCTTGAGAGATTAGGGTCTACTAAGCCGGCGCCCGGTAATAACGTCTTTTTTTACGAGTTAGGGTGCACCATCGATTCTAATAACATATTCTACCGCATGACGTTCTTTCACTGATCAAAATGCACGCGTGCAAGAATGTAATATCGTTCGCGTGCTAAAAGCTTCTCCGAGGACTCGTTACAGAGAGAAATTTTAAGTCCTTGCTGTTTTATTTGTAAGGCGAACAGTCACAGCTTACGCATTTCACGAGTGATTCTTAAAAACAGCGTAGCTACATAAATTGAGAATCTTTGCGATATTCCCTGTTGCGCGTCGCTTCAAGTCGCGGTGTAATGAGAGAAAGACATTGTTTTTCTCCGTAGCGAACCGTTCGTTTCTGCTTACTATCGCAAAAGCTTCCTCGCTTTATTATCTTGACGGGATACGTTTATTAGTGAGTTGCCGAATGCGTACCTCAACATTATTTCATATTATTACTTAAGGGGATGCTGGAGTGATTCTGCACTTTTGCACCTTTCTAACCTAGAAACTATCAGTTCGCGGAAACACTTGTGTAATATACAAATTAAATGACTTACGTGTACAGATCGAAAGCAGCTCGCTATTCCGGCTAAATGAAAGAACAATATGGCATCACTGAAACTAAGTATGTAAGTCTAATAAAAATTAATAGTGAGCAACACATACCACATGTACTGTATGTGTGTGTTGCTCACTATTAATTTTTTGCCATATTGTTCTTTAATTTAGCCGGAATAGCAAGCTGCTTTCGATCTGTACACGTGAGCCATTTAATTTGTACATTACACAAATGTTTCCACGAAACAGACAGTTTTAATTGCAAAAGGTGCAAAAGTGCAGAATCACTCCAGCATCTCCTTAATAAACAGTGGGGAATGGGACATATATTCATATGAACATTTTGGCTTAAAATGACCGATGCTATCACCTCCGAGAATATTGACTTTCCTCCTGGGACACCCTGTATAACAAATAATACCTCAAGTGGCACGCATTCGACAACTCCTCCCCTAAGTATTTGTTCCGTCGCGAGGAGCGGGAGGGTAAGAACGTTCGTGCAATTTGCGAGGATGATATCAGCGCCAAAATTACATCAATGTTAAATAATGTGCGGTGCCTGTTAAGTGGGCTATCCGTCTGCGGTAATACGACGGGACGTCCGGCTGCATTTCTGCGAGGGTGTCGTAATGGTCGATGACTTTATTGCGTTCCATTTGGTCCTCGGGGCCGCGCCGTAGGACACGGGAAACGGACACTTTCTCTATCAACCGGGAATGTATTCTCGAACGCGATACCACGCTCGATTTGTTATACGGCGGCAATAAGTTCTCGCGCGAAACGAGATTGGTGCCGCGAGATCGAGGTTACGACGGCCCCGATGTTATATTTATTAAGACGTTATTTATAAGCGACATTGGAGCGCCGTCGAAATAAAACGTTTCTTTATGCACG
Organism: Vollenhovia emeryi; assembly: GCF_000949405.1. Classification (NCBI taxonomy): domain Eukaryota; kingdom Metazoa; phylum Arthropoda; class Insecta; order Hymenoptera; family Formicidae; genus Vollenhovia; species Vollenhovia emeryi. The sequence goes on along the minus strand of NW_011967031.1, from coordinate 204,426 downwards.
TCGTAACCCCGCACGTCGCGGAAGTCTTTTAACTTATCGCAATAAACGAAATGTGACAATGTTGCGACACGTCACAATCCCACCCCGTCGTATTTCGAATGTAATTTCAATGAAATATTTTGTCCCCCCCCCCCCCGTAGCGGGCATTTGTCCTGTAAATGAATTTAAAGCGACGGGTGCAACAAATCGCGTTTCTTTTCGATCTGAATATCGATCACGCGTCTCCCGGCCGATGAGAGAATGGACGAAAGCGAAAGCAATTACGGCGCGCATTGACAATTCTCGCTATCGGGCGGAGAATTATCTCGGACAATTCTCCGCGGACACGAGCAGCGCGCGCTGCCTCGCGTGCAGACGTTAAAATTAAATACGCTCGCAATTAATCCCGCATTTATGAGATTGTCGCGGGGTATCGAAGGGTCAGACGGCTGCGACGCCGAAAGCGGACGTTGAGGGAGAAAGGAGAGAGGGTGAAAATTGTGTACATACATGCACCTATATCCCCGTCGCGCCCAGGACGAGGGATGTCCTGTAGCCATGGTGACACGCTGACTCATAGGACGGACCACTGACGCCGGAAGAAGACGGTTCGTTGGAGGGTCGGGCGGAAAATCCTTCGAAGGATTCCTTGCAGCTTGATCTATTATTCCGCGCGACGGGCGTGGGCGACTGTGATCCGTGCAATGACCTTGGCAATGTCCTATAACCTCGAGAAAACTACATTCGCAGCGCGAGGGGTCGCCGCGCGCTCCCTTTGCCTCTTTTTTTTCCCCTCCCTCGGCCCTCACTTTTATAACCGGGCATGAAGATATGTCTCCCGGGTGTACGAAGATATGTGGATGCTTTTTATATTCTTCCATGTGCTTATACGTTTATTAACTTTCTGCTAAGTTATGGCTAGTGTACATATACTCTGCCGACGTTATTATTAAATGCGTCAGAGTAAACTATAAGGGAGTGTATAATGTATGATAAGAGGAAGCTTGGAATTTTGTTTGAAATACCTCATGTGATGCACGCTTGTCTCTCGTCATTGACAAGTGGCCTGAATTTACAGGTGAGAAGAATTCAGATGTATATTTTTAAGATCTATGAGGAAATAAATTGTTCATCTTTCCGAAATATCTTGGTTTGATTAAACATAAAAAGTGTTGCAAGATTTAAGAATGTAGGAGATTATCAAGATATTGTTATAATATATCTCGGTGGCTGTCAAAATTTAGAAACGTCCAAACTGCAAGTTTCATATTTTCACATGGTATAACTCAACTTGAAACTTAAAGCAAAATTGTTTGAAAACCAATGTACACGGAGAGAAGTTTGCTTAAAATTTATCCTGAAAATCATGCGGTCGCGGGACAACGTGGCACTTCGAAGAATTTTATGAAAGTTCTTGGAAATTTTACTGTGCATTTTACTAGTAATTATACTTAGTATACATTTTACTGGTAGACTGTATGGTAAAATGTCAAAACACTCACAAAACTTTTCAAAAGGCCGTGTCCCACGATCACACGAATTACCCTGAAAATCACTTAATCGTGGAACTACGTGGCATTTCGAAGAATTTTATGAGAGTTTTATGACATGTTACCGTACATTTTACAGTAAATGTATTTAATTTCGAAAACTCTCACAGAGTTCTTCAAAATGCCGCCTTGTTCCACGATAACATGACTTTTGGGGTAAATTTGAAGAGAAAATTCTCTCCGTGTAACTGTCGCAAGCGATACTAATAAAGAAATAGATGTGCAATAGAAAAGCAGCTGTCACAATGTGCTGTCGGCGCGCAACAAATATGTACATGCAATGATAACGCGAACTGATACATATTTGCTAAATATATGCACTACATGTTACGCGAGACAGATACGAGACAAGGAGCGGCACGGGGGGGGATGATAGAAGGTGGCCTTAAAGTCGGAGATTCTTTCGGTAGCGACGTAACGAAGATAAAGTACTGCGGCTTGAAGGGTCTTGTCTGATCTCCACAGTCACGCGAGGTATGTACTAACGATTCGGAAAATACATCTTCGTTGTGTCTTATGAAGAGTGATAATCTGCGAGGATGTGGATCGGTTCTCTTTGTCAATTTGTTATAAATAAACTATTGCGAGACACGATAGCGCGCCAAGTGTACGCGCGGTGGGTTCAACATGTGCATCGCTTGTTTCACTACCGTCTCTTATCGGCGTGCTCGCAAATTTTTTTTATCATTCCACAGTTCGCTCGATCATTAGAGAAAATGCGCAGGGGTCGAGAAATGACACACTGAAAATTCTTGCATTTTCAAGTAAGAGGATGTCTGGATTAAAATAAAAAGCACTTTGCGTCGCTTTGGCGCACTTCTAAAAGTGTCCGAAAATTAACCCTTTCTGTCAACAGTCAGTCAGTAGTTGTAAAATGTCTGTGATGTGAGAATAGTCTCTCACGTGCGCAGTCATTCCGCGTGAGAAGTCTCCGCCAAGTCTCATATCTTATATTTTTGGTCTTACGAATATGACCAAAGGGAAAAAGGGGCTCGAGAGAAGTGACTAATAACAGTCGAGAACGGAGGCAACCATTGTAAAACTTGAGCAAGGCTGAAAATTTTGTGAAATTGTTACGTCTTACGTAAGTCCTACTGCTCGAGTCCTTTCGTGTTTCCGCCTGCAGGGCCTAAGAGAAAAAGCCGAGGGAGGCAGAAGCATAGTTTTTCTATCTTTTTCTAGCAATTTGAAACCTTGGTTGTGAGCTCAGATTGAAAGTCGATGACCAAATTACTAGAAAGTGGCAGAAATGGCACCATTTTTCTCACTCGGCCCGTTTCCTCCTGTTTGACTAGGCATTCCATAGTATACTCTCTAAAAATCAATCAGCGAATTATCACTGGAAACAATGAATAGTCACTGATTTGCAGTTACAAGTACACCACTGAAAATTGCAGTGGTATACAATTATATCTGTAAATCAGTGACACTTCACTGTCTTCAGTGATAATCCACTGATTGACTTTTAGAGAGTAGAGTTCACTGTCCCCTCCCCTCTTCCTCCTCCTCCTCCTCCTCCCTCCTCCTCTCTCTCTCTCTCTCTCTCTCTCTCTCTCTCTCTCTCTCTCTCTCTCTCTCTCTCTCTCTCTCTCAGCGAGAAAAATCTTGATCGGCATGTTAAGATCATTGAAGCCAGTGAAGGGTCTATTATCTTCGTAATGTCCGAGATATCTTCGGAGGAAATAGGGCGTAAACTCGATGGAGCTGATTACTTCGAAAGAGAATGGGGACTTTGATATACCCTTGCCGAGTGTCCTTTTGTAAAATATGGGACGCCGATGTTGGGATTATCATCACAGTACGTTGGATATAGGCGGTACAACCGTTGCTTTGTGATAAGAAAAAAAGAAGAGACAAAAGAGGAGAACGCGAGAGTCGGCGCGTGCACCAAAAGGCTCGTATCTTTCTGTTCCCGGCAGTTCTCTCGAGCTTCGTCGTTTTGAAGTATTGAAGCGTTAGATATTTCCCTTTTATTTCTCTATATCGAAATAACACCGGACGGTGCGTGAAAGCAGAAAAGAAATTCTAGCTTGGATAATAATCCCAGGGGCCACATCGATTCTCTTTCGAGATGAAAGAAGAAAACGTCAAGAACGAGAAGAAAGTTCGGCACGCGCGTCTGCTTCGAGCGTCGTGGGTTTGCAATTTAATTCGTTTTGGCTCCGTTACAGCTGTATGTAAATCTTGTGGACATTACTTGCCATGAAAGCTGATTTAAGATGAGACTGCATGAACGACGCGAACGTGTCGAGTCAGGAAATTATTATAGTATCAACATAACGTAATAAAATCCTACAACTGTTGCGCTGACAAATGCGATTCTTTCATTCTGGTATAACAGTTCTGTACTCGAATGGCAAGTTTTAGCGATGTTTTGAAAGTATATCTGATTCTGCTCTCTTTTATTTTATTCTTACTACCGATTGCTCGTTATGGAACGTATTATTATTTCTCTCGTTATTCGACGAAGACCTATAAGCTGTTGGAGACATAGTGTCAGGATTGTTCTTGATGACGAGGATGAAGGCTTACCCACGTTAAGAACATGTGCGTAATAAAGGGGAGGGAAAGGTCTCGAAGATTACGGGAGAACGAAAAACGTACTGGCAGTGGATTTATATCATTTCCTCAGGATTCCGGGCTTTGATACAAGAGAGGATTTTATTATTTCATGAAAGCCGTCCGCGACGAAAAGAAAATCCACGTACCGTTCAGAAAAGACAACACAGAGGAGCTTTCGACAGACTTTCCTATCATTTAAGAAAGCTTCACATTTTCACGTGGTAACAAAAATGGCCACGCGATACAAGAGCACTTTGCTATCTACATCAGACCATGCCGATCCAAATGGTACAGTGTTTAAAAATAATACGCGAGACGTTACACGCAAGCACTTTTGTGTTTAAGAATATGCAAGTATGCAGTTTTGTGATCGCGATAAGTTCGCTCCAACTTTTATAGCGTACAACTTCTTTTCCCAGGCTTACATTTGAGAACCTGTCGTATCTAGATTAAAGCTTTTATATATAAATGGAGGTGATTAACGCTAGATTTACAAGCTTCTACGTTTCAATCCCTAAATCTCGGACTCCTCGTCGACGTGGAATCATTTGTATAGAGCATGATGACTCCCAGGCATCCTTTAGGAGCGGAAAAGCAGTTCGAGCGTCGGCATTTAATCCGGGTGCGTTTGTCACGCGTGTCACGCACTTTACAGCCCCTCACGCTCCGGCAATTCCCTCTCGTAACGTTCAAGATCCTAGGAGGTCGATCCCCTCCTCATGCCGTTCCTCCGCTACTTTTCCTCCTTCTCCACCGCCTCGTCGCTCCATCCCTCTGCTACCTTAGCTTATTCACGCGGGTGACAGAGCGTGGCGAAGAGACGGGGCATGTCACAAAAGAGGGATAAACGTTTAACCCTTCCCGCGCGCGAAACTTCAACTCGAGACTTGAAATTTTGTGGAAAACGAGCCGCGCATCCGAAGGACGATTTCCCCATCCACCTCCCTGTCTATTCTGACGGGGGTAACGCAGATTTGACGGTGTTTAGGACCGACTTTTTCAACGGACCACTCGGATACGGCGTAATACGGCTCTTTGCCGCTTGCATTTCAATCGCCCGCGGGGGTTTTCGTACCCGGGAAAATTCGAATCTGAAACTCTGACGTATTTCACAGAGTTTCAATCATTCGAACCCCGCGAAAGAGACGAGAGGGAAGGAGGAGCACGAGGGGGAAACCGGTGACCAAAATCTTGTACACACACCAATGTCCACTAATGCCCAGTGAGCATTACTTCATCTTATCTATCTTGTTTTATCTTATTTTATCTTTGTGATGCCCCAGCAAGGCCTTATGCCCAAACTAATGCCCACAAAATGCCCAGTAATGCCGAGTAATGCCTAGTAATGCCGCAAATCTGTACACCACAATGCCCTCAGAGGTTTCCCCCCTCGGAGGGGCATTAATGGAATGTTCGTGATCGTCCAAAAGAAACTAACAGTAAAATTATGATTTATTACGCGGCTGAACTTGTGAATTGATACAATTTCATGTAAACACTGTGGGAATATTAAAATAGTTGGAGAAAAGTAGGAAGATTAATAATTTTTTGCTTTACCTCGTTTCGAATATGCGATTGTCTAGAAAACCCCCAAACTGTCTTCTCTCTAAAATTCAATCGGTGGATTATTACTGAAAACAGTGAATGGTCACTTACAGTTATAAGTGTACCACTGCAATTTTTAATAGTATACTTGTAACTGCGAATCAGAGACTATCCATGACTGTTTCAAGTGATAATTCGCTGGTTGACTTTCAGAGAGTTCAATAAATTTGATTATCATTGATTGAAATTATTAATTAATACGACAAAATAAACAATGTGCTGCGGAAGCGCAAACGACTTGGAACTAGCTCGAGAAAGGTGCGCGCAGTCAACTCGATCTTTCGTATCTCCACAAAACCCGCGACTGTTACTTACATTTTCCTTGAACGGTTTATTTCATAACCGTCGAAAGTGAATGACGCAAATTCGCTTTCGGATATCCAGGAATTCCCTTCCGCATGCTGGGCGCGCGCGCGCGCGCGCACGCGCGATCAATCATCATTTCGCGCTTTCCCCCGTGTGCATCCCGACATGTCGAAAATTACAATTACCCCCGTGCACCAGCCTGCATTCGAAGCGGGTCGCGAAGCGCGTCTTCGCGGCGCGAATATCCGAGGAACGCAGTGTCGCGGGTGAGAGGCCCGGGATGTCTCGTCGTCGCGCGACGCTCTCGCCGTGGAAAATGGATTGACGTTTTACGTGCCCGCCTACGGGGGAAACTACCCTGGAAGAGGCTCGCTCTCGATCCTCCCGGGCTGTATAGACGGCGGAAATCGACTTGGTCGAACAAAGAGCCAGCGAGGCCGCGGCGGGGCGAGACCCCGCGATGAATCATCGATTTAATCCCCGAACGGATAATCCACCGGTGACAAGAGACCGCGTCACAATTTTATAATCAATTAAGAAGGCGTCGCCGCGCGACGGCCCGCGGCGCGGCTGCGGAGCGGCGCGAATCGATAGGGTGGAAGTAAACGAAGAATCCCTTGCTAATGAGTCCATCAGCGGCGGCGTGCGGCGGGTTTTAAAGCGTGCACCTGAACCGCCCGGGTCTACGCTCGGAATACAGAAACTGCCACTTTATACCAACTTAACCGATGATTAATGAGAGGCGGAAGTAATTCGTTACTGTTCGTCTACTTACGTTGCCTACTGCCTCGTAACTTAGATACTTTACGCGTAGATTATCTCTTTAATTAGGTGTAAACAACTAACGTTAATCTTAAACTGTACGCACACCTCGAATATTATTATTTCAAGGCAGGATCTAGAGTCGCCTGTTATGAGACAGGCTTCTAATGCGAGACAGCAGGCTTCCAACGTCCGAATTCGATCAGAAATCTTCTTTCGCAACTCTCTAAAAGTCAATCAGTCGATTGTCACTGAAAACACGGTTATCACAGTTGCGAGTATAAGCGAGGGGAAAATTGCTGACCAAAGTCTTGTACACCAATACCCACTAATGCTCAGTGGACATTACTTTATCTTATTATAATATCCTTGTGTTATCTTATTTTATCTTTTTTATCTCATTTTATCTTCATAATGCCCCAGCAAGACCTACTGCCCAAAAAAGGGCTAGTAATGCTTAGTAATGTCTAGCAATGCCCAGTAATGCCGCAAATCTGTACACCACAATGCCCTCAACGGTTTCCCCCTCGGTTAAAAGTATGTCACTGAATAATTTAGTGATATCCATATCACGATGTGAAAATACAAGGTGAAATATTGGGCATGCAACCAATTTTTGGGGGCAAATTGTTCATTGGTTCTTGCTGCATTCAACCGCAATGATTTGCAGTTTCAAGGTTTGGGGAAAATTTGATCGGTCACGAGTGCGCATCTACAGGAATGTTACGCCTGGTATTCTTGCATCATGATCTTTGCAACCGTAACGAATTTTCAATAAATTTATGGTGGAGCCAACAGATGACGCCCGTTAATTTAGCAGAGAGTCCGCTATCTCATCTTGAGAGTTTATCTCGTAACAGGAGACTTCCCTCTGCTCTTATTCGTCGATTCGGAAATCTTATGCATCCGAATCGCGTACAGCATCCCTCTGCAACGTGAAGAAATTTCGCATGTACTTTTTCATCTTTTCATATTTTTGCCTTGACGTAGCGCGATCTTTTGTACGGTAGACGCGCCGTTTATCCTGAAGACCATCGTGGGGGGTTTATAAACTGGATGCTTCGGGTGCTCTGCATGCTCAACTTCGTACGCTCCTGTTATCATTTTTCTCCGCTCGCAGGCAATCATCCTCGCTGCACTCCCCGCGGTTTAATAACACAGCTCTCTTGTACATTACACTTGAACTTCCGACATAAGAGACTTGAACTTGCCGTGAGGTCTCGATAACAGGGTTTAGATTGCACCTGCGAGCAAATCAGATTCAAACTACTTAAGGAATACCAAATTAATTGCCGCTCCGCTGTATCTGAAATGCACATCTATTCTAGAAACAGTCTTGTGCAATGCGGAACTCGCCTCGTTCTCCGGACTTTTATCTCTGATCTTTTCTGTCTGTTTCCGTCATGCAACAATTATTCCGTAATATAAAGCTTATCAGCGGCGATTTCATTGTAAAGCCGCGTGCTGTGCAAATATGTCACGCCAACGTCGCTTTCGTGGAAATCACGTCGGGTCGATTTCGAAAACGACCCGCAACAGCCCGCGGCCCGTTGTGATCGCGATGCAAAGTATCGCGGAAGTCCGCAGTACAAGCTCGCAGCTCGCGATAGGCAGCGGCCGGGATTGCCCGGCATAAAACGGAAAAATCGTACCCGCAACAGATGTTCGCAGTTAGCGATCGATTGCATGCAAATAGAACATGCCCCGGTTTACAAGAGAATCATATATGCATATTCTTCCCCGCTGATATGTAGTTATTCGTTAAAATGTTATCGATTTGACGCGATGTGTCAATCGAGACGTAAATAAATAAATAACTAAATCTAGTCATTTATTTTGACATCCAGTCGTGACGCGGGAGCTCGTGTAATTTCAAATGTCACTTTTAAATCGTAAAGTTCAGTATGCAAATTTTCTAAGTACTTGGCGAATGTCAAGTATAATCAAGAATCGTTTGTATACGCGACATTCTGATACAAGCGATGATAAATTGCGGTTGCATGCGCAAGAATTTCTCGGAATCCGCCGCGAGATCGATCCGGGCGATCGATGTATTTCGCATTTCCGTTCGTGCTCCGTTCTCAACGAACGCTTTGAAATGACTATTTCTGTTTGAGATTGAGCGAGATTAGCCAGATTAATTGTAAGTAATTTCGTAATATCAGAGCTAACAATGATTTGTTGACTCGAGAGAGTGATACGCTCGAGAAGAAATACAATCACGCTGTTATCGGTTTATCTTGTAGACGGGAGCGGTGCTTCGATAGCCAGGATGTCAGGATTGTAAACCGCGAGAAACGCGTTACAGCTCTTCCGATAACGATATCGGCGAGCTAATAACGTCTAGACAGCCGGTCTCGAGTCACATTTACCCGCAATGATACACGCGCGATTTATCACGATATATCTATGAATTTTAGAATGCAATGAATACCCCGTGATACTTCATATATTTCATAACGATAGTCGGGATTGGTCGGGATGCTGGAGTGATTCTGCACTTTTAGCACCTTTTGCTCCTAGAACTGTCAATTCGTGAAAATATTTGTGTAATATACAAATTACGTGGCTTTTGTGTACAAATTGGCAGTGTTCCACTAATCGGACTAAATGAGAGAACAGCATGGTATCATTGAAATTAAGTTTAGAAGCCTAAAAAAAAATCTATTCACTCGAATGTGTTATAGGTTAGGTATCCTATAACTTATTCAAGTGAATAGATTTTTTGTTAAACTTGTAAACTTAATTTCAATGATACCGTGCTGTTCTCTCATTTAGTCCGATTAGTGGAACACTATCGGTTCGTACACAAAAACCACATAATTTGTATATTACACAAATGTTTTTGCGAATTGACAGTTCTAGGAGCAAAACGTATCAAAAGTGCAAAATCACTCCAGCATTCCCGCAGCAAAATTTAGACTATGCTGGTCGACTTTATATCACAAACGAAAAGAAATTAAAATTTTACTAATTTTTCGTACACTTGACGAAAATATTTGCTTGATACAAAAATTCCACAATAAATATATACAAAATGAGACCAGCATACTCTAGGGACAACATATAAGAACAATATCGTGCAATTCAAACTAAGATTAATAGTCTAGAAAAAAGATTACTTGTAATAAACGCAGGTCTAGAAGAAGAGAAAAAGAGATGCAGGCTTTTTCGAGACAGGGTCGCTGCCAAATTGTCCAATCTGTCAGATTGTCAGTAAAGCCACGGTGTTGACGATGCTAGAATTCGATCCAGAATCTCGGTTTGAGCAGTGTGTAGCTAGTAAAATTGCTGTTTTTTCGTAAAAGTTGCAAATTGATTGGCTATAAATTTCTTGGACCGAGTAGAACTTGGAATTAAAAATGCCGATAATTGGCGTTTTTAATTCCGTCTCCTACCTTATCGACACTGATCGAGTTCGCCAGCGGCTTTAGGATCCCCTTAAACTTGAATTTGAAAACGAAGAGATGTGTTGGTCGAAACGAATAAATTTAAAAATAAGCAAGAGTGTTAAGTTCGGGACTCGATAAGGCTTTAGATAGCACATGTTGTTTCGGATATCGGCGCGATTTAAATTTGCAGGGTCGACATTATTTCAGTAACTCGACTCGGCAGTTGAATCCCAGAAATAATCGAGTTATCGATCGATAGTCAATAAATAATCAGGCATCCTCAAAATACCTCGCTATCGAAAGCTTCGTTTAAAAGCGTCTCGTGTCTCTCGCCGGTATGTTTCCTAATTCGTACCGGCGGTGCGAAGATCGCGGAGTGAACGAATCACCGCGTGCCTTCACGGGTGATTCATGGCCGAAATCACGTGACTAAAACGTATCGCTCTTTGCGAAACTTACAACTCAATAGCCGACCCTCCCGGGGCGAATATCACGCGGCTAGGAGCACCGGTAATCGTATTACCGTCCGTGGTCCGCGGACGACGGGCCGGACCGGGCCGGACCGTCCGTCGCCGAGGCCGAGGGTGCGCCGCAACTTGCGTGACCGACGGGTGTTTCGGTCGTGTGCATCGATCTCGATGCGCATCCGCCGCGCATCCTCCACCATCGTCGAGCGTCACGGGGGGAGGGCATGGGACTCTCCCCACGGTTTCTCGCAGAGTATCGAGCACGGCCACCGAAACAAACGGGGGGAAGGTGGAACTTTATCGACGTCAGATCGCATCCGCGTCTCCGTCCTCCCGCGGGAGCACCTCTCGTTACCCGGCGGCGAGAGGTGCTTCAGAAACGGCGGCGCGGCACCTGACTCTCATCTTATCGCCTTAATGCGATTCGACCGGCATTACGCGCCACTCGATTTGTCGCCTTCGTCATCGCGCAAATGCGATTTCGTTGTTCGCCACGCGCGAACGTACGGTAATCTATTGAATGTCAAGTGCAGGCTCTCCCCTTCGCGGGACTACTTCAGGCCTCCCGGACCTCCGTCCGCCGATCCCCGTCGCGAGAACACTTTCATCCGGCGCCGGGGATGATTCATGGATCGGCGCCATCGACGTGTAGAATGGACTGAGCGTTACGCGCGACGAACCGGCGAGAAGCAGAGAGGATGAGAGAGAGGGAGGTGGCGAGGGGACAGAGAGGGTAGGCCTAGAGACCCTATAATCAGAGACTGGCCATAAGAGAAACATTCTACGATTCTACGATCGTAGAAGAGTGAGATAGCCTATAGACCGAATCAGACTAGCAATTGCCAACTCGCATTGGATTGGGATTGGCGATTAGCGATTATCCTCTAGCCAATGAGAGTCGATTAAATCGCTGGCTGCTTTGCTCTCATTGGCTAGAAGACAATCGCCATTCGCCGATCCCAATCCAATCCGCGTCGACAATTGCTAGTCTGATTCGGCCTTATGTTTCTCTCTCTTCACTCGTGGGAATTTGACGAACTCTTATGGCCAGTCTCTGATTACAGGGTCTCTAGGTAGGCCTAGGTCTGTCTCTCTTGCTAGCATCTAATTGTTTGTCCGTCCACTATCAACAACTACCAATGAGATGCTAGCAATAGAGACGGACGTAGGCCTACTGTGCTTCTCTCTCTGTCTATAGTGTGTGCATGGTGTAACTAGCAGGTCCACTTTGTCATTTGTTGGGTTTTGCGTCGATCCCTTCTGCGCATCCGTCGTTACTTTGGCCAGACCAATGAGAGAAAAGTCTGTACGCGCGATAGCGTAGCTTCAATGAGTATACACACACACACCGCTGGACTCCTGTCCAAAATGATGGCGAAATACCGCGCGATCGCGACCGAGAAGATCAAAGGGCCGACGGAGAATGGATCTACTAATTATACTATGGCGTGTGCCGGCTCGTCGCGCGCAACGCTCAGTCCATTCTATGTGCCGGTGATCGGCGTGGACGATTCGATTCGTGGTACGCGCATTCCGTCTCGCGAGGTGAGGTCCCTCGCGAGACGGAACGCGCGAAGCGGAGCGCCGCGCCGCCGTTCTCTCCGCTTAGCGTTTCACGACTTGTCTCTCCTACCGAGTTTTATCTATAACGGGTTTTTATTTATAACAGGATGAAGGCAGAGTGCAAAGCGCAAAGTGGGCGAAGCCGAAGCGAAGTTAGATATTTGCCGAGCGCACTTATTCAGCATTCAGGACCCGACGTGGTAGAAACTTCTCGCGAAATGTGCCGGCGGAACGGATCGATACGTGACACTCGAGAAATCGCCATTTAATTTCTACGCAGTGTGTATACGACGTGTCGACGACTCGTTAGTGCCGAAAGCGGAAGAAGGTGGAATTTGGGAATACCGCATTGCGACGCGGCGGTCAGAACCCCGACTTTGAGGTCGCCTTCCTTTTCTTCTTTCATATTTTGTCCGCGCGATTTTCGAGGCCATTTGAATTCCCTCTCTCACTCTTAATTTAGAATAGACTTTTCTCCGGCGACTGTTTTATTCTAGGTGTATTTTAAGCAGAAAGGTAGAGACGGGCGAAAACGAGAGAGGAGGGAAAGAAGGGTAAGAAGGGAAAATCCCGACGAAAAGTGCTCGTCGTCCGAGAGTTCCTCGGAACGTTGGAGTGAACTTGACCTGGCTCATCCGGTGGAAGGTCTTCCTCTAGCCACTCCCGCGCGCGAGGAAAAAGACGGGGAAAAATCGAGAACCCTGAGAATGGACAAGCCCGAGCGCGACTGAAAACACTGCCGGCAATTTTACGCGGCTGCGCCGGCCAGGTTGCGTGCGCCTCTTTTTTTCCCTGCCTGGTCGCTGTTCATTTTGCTCCCGTTTTAATTTTCATTCACTACGAAAAAATCCCGCTACTCCATCTCCCTCTAATTTTGCCGAAATTATGGCCGCTCGTTAACATCGTCCGGTTTAGTTGAATAATTAGCGTTTACATTCGTCAGAGGTGGAAGTTAACCAGCGTAGTAAATGTCGCTGCGAAACTTTTTAATAGACGCGCTTTGTTTAGGGAAAAACTTCCACCGCGATGATTCCGGCGTTTGCGCGCGCCGAGGTAGATAATTAGCGGGGTATTTCTAGTTCCACAACTTTCGTATTTTCTCCTTTTACAGACTCTCAATCACTTTTCTTCTCGCTCGATGCTCGCGCACGGATATCGCGTATCAAGCGAAACGGTTGTTCGCGCCAACAAGCTGAATCTAATTCAGCGGCTGAACTTAGACACGTTTCGTTTAACACTGGTCCAGGGTTTGGATCTGAACTCGAAAGACCAATACCACAGGTCGGACCCTCCTCTAACCGCTAAGTATAAGCCCAAACATATCCTTGTAGACACGGTCTTGTTACACCACTTTACCACGCGAAACAACAATAAGTTACACGCGCATGTATCTCTGCGCCCGTGGATCCTCTTTATATAATGCTAACTAATTACACTGTATTTCAAATAAGAAACAAATATTTACATAATCAGATTTTGTTTATAGAATAACTAAATAAGATTGAATATCCACTGAACGTACAATGAACTTTTTTTTGTTGAAAATCTTGTATGTGATGACTCCCGAATCAGTAGAGATAATAAAAAATTTTAATTAGATTACAAGAAAGGTATATGTATATTTGCTTGCGTTTCATCGCGATTCTTAATCCCAATGAAGCTTCTTTATCTGATGTCAAACGAGAGTTCGCGTCTCCTCGCTTTCTGAGAGCGCAGAGTAAATGCAAACCGGGCGCTGACACAAATCGACGACGAGCTTCGATCTTCCGACCCTTTCACGCATTGCTCTTTCACGAGGCAAATGGAGAGTCGGATGGCTACGGTGGTTACCGCTGGCCGTGCCAAAACCACGAGGTCAAATATCTATTAACCTCTTTTGTGTGATACGAGTGAAATTCTCGTGCGCGCGGTTTTCCTGTCAAAGGGATTGACATATATCACTACGCGGCAATAATTGTCCTGACGAATGAAAAAATGCCAATCACTAGTCATAATTGAATACTTATCGGTAATCATAATAAAGAGGATCGATATGAATATCTCTAAACGAAGAAACTTACGTAATTGTTTATAAAACTTGTATAAATTTAGTTACGCTTACAATTACGGGAGAAATTGAAATATCTTCGCACAAATAGATAAGGTTTCTGAAGAAAGACGTAATAGCTATGTATATATAAATAATTTTGTTCAAAATGTAAGATATTGCGTTTCCAATTGTATATCCTAAAGAATAAGTAAATGGTGATATTGTCTAGATTAATCTTGCCATAGAAAACATGTTTGCACACATATGTATTTACTCTTAATATTTAATGCGATACGTTTATTGCGTATGTAATATAATTTTGTCACCTAATTTGATATTAAATTACACGTATCTTAATATTAAAGAAGTTTAAACGGAATAATTAGAAAGTTTGACTTTTACCGTAAGTCTTGTATTTTCCAAAAAGTGTTGACACACTTATAGAAGTAAACAGCGACCGATGTAACACAGAAATAAATAATATTCTTGTAGACTCAAGATACTAATTTCAATAATATTAAATTAATTATCAATTGAATAATGCATTGTTATATCTCCAGCTTTGGTTTTAAAATAGAATAGTAATCAATTTTGAATGCGTTTAAGTTGAACGCAAAGGCAAAGTATATAATTGATGAAAATGATAAAATCCTACCCGATGACCGAAAAATCTCAATATTTATTTAATGACAAACTCGTATAATAGAAATTGATGCGTGTTAAGGATACAGAAATTTTAATAGACACGGGCACAGTCAAAGACTAGCGACACTCTCATCGTCGGAAGTGAGAGCGTCCTTTAATGTTTTTTTGTTTCTTCCGTAGCGACAGTTCTGTTTATAATTTAATCGATAATCTTTGATACGTAGGAGGAGTTATGTGTAATCCGAGATTTTAGTTACAGTTGTGACAAAAGTGGTGTTTATTAAGGGTTCGAGACCTATTATTTGACAAACGTTCCTTCTGGCTATCTTTCGATATCCCAATAAATCATCCTTGAGATAGTTCGTGATGAACGATAAGAAGATTGTATCAGGTCAGCTACATAAAAATCAAGGTACTTTCGACATAGC
>NW_011967031.1:155132-188742 GCF_000949405.1 Vollenhovia emeryi | reverse complement strand
TAAAGGGAATACGAAAAGCTTGGTTGTTTACGATAGACGCCCGTAACGATAAGTGATTGTTTAAAAGACACTCTTCTGAAAAGCGTATGGTCTGTAAACGACTCTTCCCTTCTCTCTTTTTTCTCTTCCTTTCTTTCTAAATATAGGTCATCACAGCCTCAAAACCCACAACAATTTGAAGATGTAACAGTTGTCCACCGTTCGATAATACGCTGAATGGGCCACTTCGTGAGAGGATCAAAAACTCAACCTTCGCCCTGCTCAATAACTGATGAGATTGATTATACAAAAACTATCACGTTTGCTCAATTTATATTAATTATATACCTTTGTGTTTTTTACTTCATAATTCTACAATTAAACCGATAACTTTACTAAACAATGCGACACAGTACAAAGTTAGCATAAAATGTTGCACGAGCACCGCCAAAATAATTTCCTTCGTTTACTAAAACTCATTATGTACACAGCACAGTGGGCTTTGTGAAGTCGAGAAGAATTTCAAGAATTAGCGAAAGCGCGTAAATTTCGCAAGATATCTGTCCCACTATTACCGCGTAACTTACGGAACTCGGGATTAGGGTAACAACTTAACGCAATTGATCGCTCGAACTTTCAAGTCCTACGACTTCAACCCCATCGCCTCGCCATCGTGTCAACCCTCGTCGTCCTCCCTCCCCGCCCCTTTTCACCTTCCCTTAATCCTTTTTCCGTCTAAAAACGGTCGAGTTCAAAACTGTATCACACTTTCTCAATTTCCATCCTTCCGACTCGACTCGCGGATTATTTCGTCCCAGGATTCTTCTTCAGACGCTACGGTTTCAACATTTAATTTTGGCATGCACGTCTGCAGAGAACAATGCTAATGAGATCTGCAAGACTAATTTTCGTTTTGCTTTTCAACTCTAACTTTCCGACGTGCAATATCGCCAGCTCTCCCTTATAATCCCTTTCTCCTTTCGCTTTCTCTCTCTCTCTCTCTTTCTCTCTCTTCACTTTCCTCTTCTTCTCTTTTTGCCGCCAGTTTTCTCTTCATATTTCGCTAGTCTACCCTGTATTGATCGCGTGCACGTGTGAACAACGTTATGGGGGTTAATGCGTTTGATCGTTTCGCGAAATACATCAATCAATCGTTTGATTCTGCAGAAACTAACGACGTATCTATAACCGTACACGAGTGATACTTCATTTAAACTTTTTCTAATAATTATATCAGAGCTCACGCGGATGATTGAAAAAGATCTTCGGAAATTATTCTCAGTAGCTGGCGGGTGAAGTGAAAAGAATGCGGGTAAAGTCTGTAACAAATCCTGTTTGAAATAGAGTCGTGCCATTAATACGTAATGATATTGGTATCGCTGGAACATGACGAGATAAATTAACGTCAGTACTGCCGTTCCTTAACGAGTAGGGTCGCGCGTTATTATCCTTACATCGGGGAAGGTATATCTCGTGAATTTTTAATTAAAAGAAAGAACGAGCGCGAATATTTCACCAGGCTTTATTGCGTTGGGACCAAATTAGCGAGATTATTAATGAATAAAGTGTTAATAATTTCATAAAGCATTTAAAATGCATCGATTAATAGTAAATTAAGACATACATAATTAATTAATTACTCTCTGGTCAGAATTGATTAAATTTACACGGATTAGGAAAACGAAGCATTATTATGTAATTTAGAAAATTCTATTGTTTCGTTGTAAATATAAATGCATACGTGACGTTTTTATTCCCACCGTTTCGCATTTATTTTTGTCAGAGGTATCTTTCTTTTATCTTGAACACTTCTTTATTTTACCCGAATGTTCCCGGTCGCGTCAGCGTCATCAATTGCGTGCGATCGAAAGTGAAGCTTCTCCCGATCGGTTGCCCTCGTCACCATTGGGTTCCGCCGAACCCAATTAACGCGAGTCCATCACGTGTCAAACGATGTGCATTGCCGTACGTGAAAGAGGCAACAGTTAACCTCGGCGAGGGGCTCTCGAGGGCGCCGAGAGAAGGGGCTCCAAACGATGGGTGAGGGCTCTAGAATTATCGCGGTGCCGCCCCCCTCGCCTCCATCTCGGGACCCTTTCGAGCGAGCTCCTTTCTTCGGCCCGCGTATGTACGTGTGCACATGCACGATCATTTGCACGAATATCTTTGCCGTAGAACGACGACGCATCGAGACACAAATGGATACCATAAGTAACTATCTCCTCGGTCCAGACAATACGTATTTCCCCGCCAACAGGCGCCCTTCTTCCTGCCTATTCTTCGTTTCTCGAGAATCTTTCGTTTTCCTCTTTAGAATTCAGGGTACGTATCATGGAAAATCGGAATTGTTCAATTATTTTCTAGATTTCTATTGTGTTTTCGAGGAAAAAAAGGAATAATTCCGACCGGAATCCATCTGAAATTTTCCATGATCAATTATTTCCTAGATTTCTATTAGGTTTTCTAGGGGAAACGGAATCATTTCTACCGGAATCCATTCTGAAATTTTCCATGATCAATTATTTCCTAGATTTCTATTAGGTTTCCTAGGGGAAACGGAATCATTTCTACCGGAATCCATCCCGAAATTTTCCACGATGTTCAATTATTTCCTAGATTTCTATCGTGTTTTCTTGGGAAAAGGGAATAATTCTCCGATCGGAATCCATTCCGAAATTTCCCATGGTACATATCCAGGACTTCAGAGGCTAAGCGCATTTTCGATTTCGTCAAATGTCGATACACGCAGTACACGGTTATATTAGATCACTGGAAAATAGTAGTTGACTTTGTAATAAATCCAATAAGTGATATTTATCTATATTTCCATCTGAAAGAGTATCTAAAAATTCTGCTCCACACGTTAATATTATAATATAATATAATAACTAACATCACGTCAATTTTTTTTTATGAAAGGAACGTTTATAAATAAAATGTATGAGTATAGATTTGTTGAGCGACGTTAACATGAGACAGTTGGAAGAAATAAAGCACGAGGGAAGTTTATACATTGTATTTTAGGGAAACACATACGTCACATATGAATGTCTTACAGTTTTCCAATTAAGATGTTGAGCTGCTAATGTATATATAAGACAATGTAAATGTATGAAAGTGAAATTCTCCATAAACGACATCGAACAACCGGGGCCGTAGACGGTGTCTCCCTCCCGGTTGAATTCAAGCAACGCAGCGCGAAGAGATGAAAAGCCGAGTGAATTAAAAACGTTCGTTTTCTTGCCGGCGCTCGTAAAAGCCACATTTGCCTAACCATACGAAAAGGGAACCGACGAGTTAAGCCCGATTTATATTCCGGCTAGCACGGCAAACAATCTCGAAAACTTCTAACCGCATCGCCCCGCCGCGTTCGTGTCCCCACCGAGAGAATTCCGAATCAGCATTTCCCGCCTGCGGAGCTTTAAGCTTCTCTCCGCCAACTTCGGGAAATCTCTCGAAATCAGTCTCTCTTTCCCGGGCGCTTCTTTCCTTAAATTGTGGCGACGTTGAATTCGGCGCGCCCGCATGGGGAAGACAGACATCGTGAAAAAGAGACGCGGCGGGGAGGCGCGGGAAGAAAGGGGGCAACGATAGCGAGAACCGCGGAACCGCAAGCTCCGCGAAAGCCCGAAACTCATCTCGATTTGCGCTTTCGAATTTTCACGCTTCCCGGCGAGATAATGGACTTTCGGGCTATCGTCTCCCTCGGGAAATATTGTACGTACAGCCAAAACGTAAGTATTTGCGCGCGGACGTCACGCAATAATAATCACGTAATTAACTTTACGGTAAAAAAGATTCTCGGAAAATATTATTTTCTACAAATAACGACGATAACGAGGAAACAATAAATTATTTGGAACTGTCGCTTCACCGAGAATATTCGGCCTTTATGCTTTCGTTAATTAACTCGGAATTCCATTCCATTTTCTTTTTGCCTCTTTCAATCACGAAGTCGCCCGATAATAACAGACTTTTCTCTGATCAAACCAGTTCTGACAAACGATAGCCTGGAAGAACCGAAATAAGAGCGACTTTCGGAAGGAGACACGAACGGAGAATAGGGGGGGGGGGGGACAGGAAGACGGTAGTTCCCGGAAGAAAGCCACAAACTCGGCAAAATGGCAAAGTCTACGAAATCCATCTCGACCTCGCATCTTCGAATCTTCAGTCCAGCGAAATAATAGGGTTTCCCCGAGTACACGTTACCGTACAGTACTTCAAGATACGAATGACGCTACTCATTACAGCTTGGCACTAAATTATTATTTATTGGCTATTATGTTATTATTATTTAACGGTCTTAATAAATGAGTGCAAGTTTCGCGTTTTTCTAAGTCGCCGAGAAACACCAGCCACGCAAAAAAAGTACATAATAAATGATTTTTTTCGAAGCAATCTTTATGCCGACTTGTGTCGCGCTTCGCGAGTTAAAACTTTCGAGTTCTGCGCGGGCTTTCAAACTTACGAGTGGCAAATGAACTTCATCTGCCGAATGAGCTCGCGCACGATATTATTTAATCGCAAAATACCATTTTCGTCGTGGCAGTCGGCGATTCTCGTAGCAATTGCAGAAAGCATTTTAAAATTACCGGTAATGTCATTTGTAAATGTGAAAGCTTAAATGTTTCGTACCACGATTTCATGGCACTCGAAAGACTGATTGATTCTGAATTGTTGCGCTACAAGCGACTGCTAATTGAGTACGATTTATTGGATACGAGAAATGTGTGGGTTGACTGGCGTTCTGAAAGTACCGCCTCTTTATTTATCGCGCGAATGATCGAATTCACTGACGCCATCGATATTATCGATACTGAAAAACGTAACTTAACTTACATTCGTATCCGACAGTTGAACTTGTCTAACTGAATGTTTACGCTAATATTAAAACAGCGGAAGGGAAGAGGAACGAGAGAAAGATATCAAGACTGCTCTCTATTTAAAAACTTCTCTATAGAAATCTTGTACAGAGAATTATTTTCTGCTAAAATATCAAGAGTGTATTTTTCCATAAAAAAAAGCAATATCTTTGACATATAGTGATTTACGCGAAAAGAGATTAACAGCGCGGTTTCTCGGGATCCATTGCGCTATAATATCCTCGGTGAAACATTTTTCTTCTTTTTTTTTCATTTTGATGACTTTTGTCATACCCATACGAGTCCCTGCAACGCGTTTCGTGACGTGAGCCACGGATGATAAATCAGCGAGCATTTTATTGGAGTAGGCATTCTTCTCGCCGTGGAAGGAAGTTTTTGCCACGCTGCACCGTTCAGTTACACGGTGACGGATAATTAATGCCAAGCGGCGCGCGGCCCTGATTTATTGCGAGTGATGTAATTACCGGGGCGCGTTCGGACTTGCGATACGCGAGAATTTTACGGGGGCTGGAAGCTGAGGAGTCACGGCAATTTCCTGCATGATTAATAAATATCGCGAATCGATTGCCGTTATTGCCGCTATACTCACTGGATAATATTTTTATTTTCAAAGCCTGGCTGAGGTAATAGTTTTCGCAATGAATTTAAAATAAGAATTATTTGGACACCAACATCCCGCCGCGGCTCTTTGGTCCTCGCTCCTTCGAATTTGTGTTTATCACGTGAGCGCCTTATAAATTTTGTTAATTTTTATTTTTGTTCCACTTTTTTTTATAACATTTGCTGGGTTGCTGTTGATTATGCTGTTCTTTTACTCCCCGGCGTAACTATCGTAAATCAATTAATATATAATCGCACTGATGTTTTAATGTTTCTCATTTACGTAATTAATCGTATTAATATCATTAATAAATAAATAATATGAATAGTGCATTCCAGAATCTATACTCGAAACATTGAGTGTAGATTCTGGATTGCATTAATTTAATTAAAACTGCTATGTAAAATTATGTAATTACATTAAGTTTTTTAACACCGAAAATGTCATTTTATTTACAAGCGGACTCCAAATTGAATAGAGAATCTATTAATACTGCAATCTATCGATCTAATTTACTTTTTTTAAGGAACACGTTAAAGAAAACAGAAATTAACATTATTTCGCTAGCACTAATAGAAATGAGAAAAATTGGTCCATACACGAGTAGAATGTACGAAAGATTAGAGAGAAACATAGATACCATATTTTCGCATATTCTTCACACAGGATATAGATGATAATTTGTGATTATTAATACAATTTCGTTATAATATCCACGGCGAAATTGTAATAATGACAATTATAATAATTGCGAATTAAATAGTTGACTAATGAGATGGATTAGCTCTTCTCATATACTTTCACGAATTACGAATAATAAAGCTACTTTTATTGCATTCGCCCCGATAACGAACTTATACTAAATGCCCTTGTATTATTTTACGAAATTAATTTGACGCCGGTTTGATCGATTTAATTAATTAACGCGGCGCGAAACGCCTTTCTCATTCGATACGTGGTTAAAAATTATTCTCGCTGTACGCGAAATAGAATTCTTATTGCATAATGCATCCTCAAAGCTCGCTCACTCCTCGGTATATATTTATTCGTATTGTGAACCGCGCTAATGCGCGGGCATGCTTTGTGCGGCTCGAGGTTTGCCTTGAGGGGTAAAATTAATGAACACGTGGTTTTGCCTTCTTATACCAGCCGTACGAGCTTACCTTTCTCGGCCCGAGCTACCGGGGCGCACAATGGCCAAGCGCCATCCTAGAAAAGCTCAGGTGGTGTTCGGGCCGCGTAATACGAAACCGTAATCAGACTAATGGCACAATGTTATCTTTCTCTCTTTGCGAAATCGACCGCGTAACCATCGGAAGGAAAGAAAAGGAATAGAAAGACAGAGATAGAGTCGTCACAGTTTTGAATCGTAACAATAGGACCAAAGTACTCGTGTGCCAGGTAACGAAGGATCAAGCATTCTAATAATTACACTTGCAATGGAGAATAGTTTTCGTGTCCTCGGTACGCATTCTTTCTCCTTTCAAAGTAACGAAAGATAATCTAGAGTATTATTTATATGTAGATCTTAGAGATTAATTTTATCGCAAAGGGAGAAAATCGAAAGCGACTTTACGTTGTCTTTATGGCCTTTAATAGAGAGAAGCGGGAGGCATTAATCCTCCCCTGTGTTTGTAACGGCGGTCTACGAAAGGATTAAAAAGGTTTTATATGGTCAATTACTCTTTATACGAGACGGGGCTCAATACGCTAAAACCCACGCTACGCTTTTCATGCGGCCAAGTTTAAGACGCATTTACGGTTAACGCGCGTCGTCATGATATGTGCACAAAGCAACTCATTTCGGCACAATAAAAGCGAATGCGACGTGCGAATTATGTAAAGCTTGCGTAGCCATAAACGTGGGCGTATGCAGCGTAATTAACGCAGCCTGTCCGAGCGGGCACAAGCTCATTATCCGGCTTATGTAAGCACCAAATTTTATTGATCAACAAAGGATTCGCGCGAATCACGTTGGTTCTCCTCGAGCATTCTTGCTTCAGGATAAACAGGACCGGCCGGCAAACATTACCTAATCCCATGCAAACAACATCACGAAGACAATCTGATTAATGAAGCCGCTACTCGTCTATGTACTTACAATGTAAATATAGTACGAGGATTAATATGTACACGTGTAAATATAGATATCAGTATGAACACGTGAACGAAGGATCGTGCGCAATCACCTCGATGAATTGTTCTCTCAAGTTTCAGGCCAATCCCTTCATCCTTCAAAGTATAATATTTTTATCAAACAATGTAGAAAATTGCTGGACGACGCTTGGCCGGCAAATTCTAGTTAAAGAAATTCATAGCGAAAAATCCCCTGGCTGAGGTAATAGTTTTCGCAATGAATTTCTTTAATGAGAATTTGCCAGCCAAGCGTCGTCCAGCAATTTTCTACAGTTAATCACGCGCTGGCGTTAAATGTTATAATTCTTTATGTTATTTTTATCAAATTTTCTGCGACATTCTTCTATTTCTGTCATCCTAACCTGTTCATGTTGAAATTTAAACTTCAACAAATTAAAATGTCGCTAAATGTCGCGTTTACTGTCTGTTTCAGGAGCTGCCACCGCCAAAGATGCTACATCTTCGAGTCGGCTATAGCGGAGAAGCGTACTCGAGACTTTAGAGGACTCGACAGAAATCTGGTAAGTTCCGGTAACTTAAATATCGATTTCATGCTCGAAGGGAATCTAAATTGCCAGCACCATTGACCGATCGGCTAAATCTTTTGATAAAAACTTTTTAAATAAAGTTTTTCTCTGCCGAGTTGGGTAAATCGACACGCTGTAATTGGATTCTGTGAGACTCGTCTATACGAAGGGTGTAAGTACATAAAGGACAAAATAAAATGAGCGAAAATGAATAAATAAGAAATTCATATGCACGTACGCGCGCACATTACACATATTTGAGAATAGAGTTAATTTGTTGCGACAGAAAAAATATGTTGCGTATTTCGTTGTAATGAATTGCTGTATTACAAGTACGGTTTCAATATACTATGTAATTGCGGATTTTTTATCATTTATCTGACTCGGCTACGTGCTCGAACGAAAGTTTCAGCCGAGTGCGCGAGGATTTTACGCTCCCACGACGATTTAGTGGACTTAGTCAAAGATTTTCAAAATCTGCGAGCGACTTTTAAGCATAATCCTTCAAGCATGAAAGCTAATTTTAAGTGGCTTCTATCACTTTGATAATACCGCAGGAGTTGAGGAATCAATATTTTACTGAATATTTAAGGCGGAAAACGTTTGTAAAGTTTGTGTAAAGTTTCCTAACTATCCCCATTAATTTGCTGGTACATATTTTATGTGCGATTACAACAGAATTTTCTGATAATTTCGTCCAACAGTCGTGTTATTCTTTCTCTACGAAACTATACATTAAACATGTGCATTTGAAAACTTTGGACACGTCGTCCAAGAGAAAAAAAATTCTGCATTACAGGAGCTTTTTCATTTGGCTTTATTTTTATTTAGAAATACAGAAAAGTTATTTCAGAGCAAGATATTCATTCCGTAAGTTATGAAATAATGTGCGATAAGAATTAATTACTTCTTCCTGGAGTGAGCTCTATTAAGTTAATTGCACAGTGTTTTAGAAAATCTTATGGATTATTTTACGCACTCTGTAAGTTGTCTCTGCAAAACAGCTTTTCAGACATTTCCTTTGATGCTGGCGCATAATGTGGATTCGTTTGGATGCTAATTAATATTGCCACTTTCCGCATAAGAGCGACTCAACGAACAGGGCAAAAGGCATGAAAATTTGTACGCTGCGCTACGAGCCAGCATGCAGATAGCAATGTTTACACTTTTGAATCATCACACTGTAATTATTATGTTCGCGGAAATTTTCCAAAAAACATCAATTTCATACGACATTCGTGCGACTTCATCATTACACGTCAATTAGATAGATTACTTTAGTACAGTGATGCACAAGATGGTTGCGGCATGTTTTTTTTAATGAGTTTAAGAACGTGCATTTAGATTCAGGTTCCAAAATATTTTCTCTAAGGACAATTTCACTCGAGAAATAGATCGAGAACTGGTTTCGGAATGGCCACCGACTAAAACACTCCTCGGAGAAGGAGATCTTATAAGGTGGCGAGTGTGGCGCAGAGAAATGTGCGCTGCTTACAATTAGCAAACAAATGAACGGAAAGATCCGAGTTGAAATCCACGGACACCGCTGGTTTTTTCGGAATCTCCCGAAGGGAAGTGGCAACGACCGAGAGTATCCTGCCGTACATATCCCTTTAGAAGTAGAGTCCTTCAGATTGGAGGTTTCCTTTGGCAAGGTTTAGCAGCCTTCCGAAGATGAAGTAAAACCAAAGTACCAGAGCGAACTGGATAAAACAGGCTTCAAGGGGATCCTAAAGCCGTCTGTTTTATCGACATTCTTTGTTAAAAGTATGCAAAATTTTTTAGGGAATTAAAGTACGCTGCAAACTCTAGACTGTGCTGGTCGACTTTTATCAAAAGCGGAAAAAAATTTACTAATTTTTGGTACACTTGACGACAATATTTGCTTGATACAAAAATTCTATACTAA
The DNA here is from genome assembly GCF_000949405.1 of Vollenhovia emeryi. Classification (NCBI taxonomy): domain Eukaryota; kingdom Metazoa; phylum Arthropoda; class Insecta; order Hymenoptera; family Formicidae; genus Vollenhovia; species Vollenhovia emeryi. The sequence continues at coordinate 178,707 of NW_011967031.1, read as the reverse complement.
ATATATACAAAACGGGACCATGTAGCATCATACTCTAGCGACAACATATCAGAACAATATCGTGCAATTAGAACTAAGATTAATAGCCTAGAAAAAAAGATTACTTCTAATAAACGCAGGTCTAGAAGAAGAGAAAAAGAGATGCAGGCTTTTTCGAGACAGGGTCGCTGCCAAACATCTGTCAGATTGTCAGTAAAGCCACGGTGTTGACGATGCCGGAATTCGATCCAAAATCTCGGTCTGAGCAATGTGTAGCTAATAAGATTACTGCTTTTTCGTAAAAGTTGCAAATTGATTGGCTATAAATTTCTCGGACCGAATTCTAGCATCGTGAACATCGTGACATCTCAAGTAGAACTTGGAATTAAAAATGTCGATAATTGACGTTTTCAATTCCGTCTCCTACCTTATCGACACTGATCGAGTTCGCCAACTTTAGGATCCCCTTACGAGGAAGAAGAAGATCTTGGAACGTAACCCTGAATCTAAATGCACGTTCCTAAGCTCCCTTAAAAGAAAGTTTCGCCACCATTCTGTCCATCACTGTACACTGCTTTAAAATAGTTTCACGTAATTTGTACAGTCTTATTTATTAATGCCTGGACCTGCATTTTTATCATCATATTCCTGATCTATACAAATCACTGAGTTTCAGGCTATCTTCATGTACTACCACAAAACTTCCATAAAACGCTGTGTGAACTACAGCCTGAAACTCATCGATGTATATGTAGAGTAAAGATCATGAAAATGTGATTCCTAGTAAAACCGAGGTCCAGGCATTAATGAATAGGACTGTACGTCAGTCTAATATTCGCGTCTCTTTTTTTATTGAATAACCATGATCGTTAGGAAACCGCGCAGATATCGAATATGCTCTCGAAGGGAAGAGGAAGCAGAAGGAAAGGTCTGCCATCGTGGCACGGGGATTTCGTGGCTGGTCGTACGCGGGGGGACTATAAATTTTCAGATCGTGAAACAGGAAGGCGAGTACACGCCTCAGGTCCCTGATACGGTCACGCACGTGCTTCTTCGCACGCACCGTCTCTCGACGCTCCCTCCTTGAAATTTTATCGCGGAACGAATCCAACGAAAACGATCATAAAACTTTGCACTTTACAACCCCCGGACTCGGAGAAGTCAAGCGCGAGGGGCTGAAAACCCGGCGCTCTTAGTCGAACGGGTATAGGCGTGCCCGATGCCCTCCACGGCTAACAATAAGTCCTAAACTGGAAACTGCGAGCATTTATATTTTAATTACTCGGATCTCGCGCTCTGACGAGACAAACGGTACCTCGTTTCACAAATGCCGCGCGGTCCACTTAATTAAAACCGATAACTTAATAGTAAAAATATACGACGATGAAACGCGACTCTTTAATCGCTCGATTAAATAGTCATTGCAAATTATAACTTTTTAATTAAGTTTCTTTAAAGGGGAAGAAATCGGCGCGGTAGTTCGTTCACATTCGCCAAATTTATAAATTTATCCAAACCGTCTCGGAGACAGATACATTTATAGAGACAAAAAGGCGCCCTGACATTTCAACGCGCGACAAGCGTTTGTACATGTTACGTTTCGTATATAGACAATGCTGGGGAATTTATACGGAGAGCACGCGAAAAGAATTCTTTCGAATTCAGTTTCGTACATCAGGCGCCTTTTAATATTTAAAAATGAGAAACACAAAGCCGCGTGGCGTCCTAATATTTTAGCATAACCACATCCGCGAGTTTCCTTGCTTCCGCACGGCGTGACGGTGAAATACTGGGGAGAGAAGAAGAAGCGCGAATGAAGCGAATCGCGCGCGCTCTCTCCGGCGAAGGCAGACGGGGAAGATACGACGGGAGGAAAGAGCCTCCCAGGAGGCTCAATGGCGCACGAGAGATAAACCGTCGGTACGCATTGAAACTCCCGCGTAGTTGAGCAAAATGGAAAATGACTCGAGTCGTTGGCGAGATAAAGCATCACCGTTCGGATAATTATTGAATGAAGATCGAGACGCGATTGAAATAGGTGCAAAGAATCTGATTGAATCGATAAATCGCGCAAACGTTATCGAACGATTAATCGCAATTAGAGTTGAGCGCAGTTATCAGGAATAGTCTCACTCTACGAAGAACGTCGCTCGAGCCGCTTGTACTCCGAGTGTTTTAATCCCAGCTTTGCAAAACGTTAATTTTGGTTTTACGCGTTTGATTACAATAGATACAAGCGATTTCACGATTGTGTCAATAATGAAATGAAAACTTAACATCAAGTAAATCCTTTTAAGACAATTCTAATTGCAAGTTCATTTATCAAGGGTGCACGAGCTGACGAGTTGAAAGCTCGCGAGAGAACGGCGTTAAGCTGGAAAATTCAATGACGGTGAAAAAGTCCGCGTAAAATCCTGTACAATGTTTGTATTAAATTACACTGAGCGCACGGGGCTTTTAATTGTATGTTTCAGGACAAAATGTCAAATTTATCGATCAATTGCATACGAAGCTATCGATTAAAAGACTATGTGAGTCAAATTGAACTAAAATTTTAGTCGATAGAAACAAATCGACCTATATAGAGGCCCTCCACCGCATTTAATCGAAGGTCCTCTTTTCTTTACAATTTGATTTCTTACATTTTTATTATTTATTTCATTTTCCTTATAACTTACTTTACAATACACTTATAATATAATAAAAGAAATAATTTATGTTATCTAATATTTTCAACTCTCGAATTATGTCCCCCTATCCCTGACTATCCGAATTCCTACCTACCCGTGTTTCAACATAATAAACCTACAAATCTTTACCTAAACGCGACGCGATTTTCCAGGGGTTTGACTTGGAGTTTAACGCGCCCGCGGGATTTAATAGCGGTTTCACTCTCGCACATATGCGAGAATGTATGTATATAGAAGCATAACCCACCCGAATTGTAACAAATCAAAAGAAATCAAAGTATATTATACTTCGTACAGCACCTTACTTAGGTACTCCATCAGAGTGGCCAATATTGACCACATACCTCGTCGTATTTAGTCCATCGTTGGGCCAGATTGGACATACCTTTCGTTGCTCCCGGCCATACAGTCTGGTCATTTTGACCAGAGATCAGGAAGGAAGAAAACTCCTTCCATAGTCGGTTAGCGTCACCGACAAATATTTCGTACGGTTCGAATATACGAGTGTCGATCGTATCGCAAAATGCACGACCGCGAGAGGTTAATTAAAGGAGAATATTAATTAAAAAAACTTTACTGTATATACGAATCAAATTTAATTTTACTTCCGTTATTTATTTAAAAATATTAACCATCTTTTCGTAACTTGATTTTTGAATTCGAAATTCAAGTAGATATAGAAAAAAAATTTACTTCGCGTTAGAGTGATTTGAATCATATTCCTCGATAAATTAAAATTTATAATATGGATAAAATTAAATAATTAATTGATAATTTTTCCTGAAAAACCGATCGCGATAACCGACCGCGAAAATATAAAGATGCGTGTGACTATGCATGTATTCATGCGAGACGCATCTTGTAACTACGTATATCACGTACATGTACATACATACATACAAATAATAAATGATGTGAGATCCAGAAAAACGAAACTTCTTTCACGATTCCAACCGATATTATAATTGCATATTATAATAAATTAATAACCGCAAATAATATATAAAAATAAGTTAAAATTTCAGTGTTCTGGACAAAACATATTAGAATCTCACGTTATATTATTTTACTTTATGCACTACATCAATTCGTTAATGAAAATGGATAGGCTACAAAAGATTAGCTCGGCGAATACGAGTATACATCATTAATATTCGCCATATTTCGTTTAAGTTCTGTGATGTAATTCAACGATTCTCAACATGGAAAATGAGCTCGACATATCCTGATTTGTAGAGCTCTATGAAATTAAACGAATGTGAAAGAAACTTTAAATTGAACTCGTTGAACTTTAGAGGCCCCGCTGTAGGAAAGAATGAATCCCAGATCTTCCGGATTGCCTCCGATAGCGGTCATTTCAGCAGTGAGTTAACGACAATCGTTTCTCATATCATTGAATCTCGTATATTTTCATTTTTATTGAAATATAAGTAATTCTTCTATTATTAGTGTTAATGGGAGAATATATATTGAGAAGGATATATATAAAATTTTCTCTCTCTTTTTTTTTGTTAATTTCGCGAATCGACGTCGCGCCTTCGTGCCGAAACCGTTGCTTTCGGGGATCCGTGACAAAGAAAACCAGGGATTAACTCTGGTTCTGCAACGGCGCAGCTAACTTTCCACATTGAAAATTGCTTATACTCCTCTTCGGAGTTTCAATATATTAAATAAAAAATTTACTTGCCGTTAGCATTTGAAACCTATCCATGTTAAGGCAACGAATATACAAGATGATATACGATCTACAATCTATATAAAACGAATATACAAGATAATCTACGATCTACGAGATGCACTGTAAAAAAGTACTCGTATGTAAAATTACATGCATAATAAGTGTAGCGACTATTAATAACGGAAATATATAAATGTATGTACTTTTACCAAAAAATTTATTTACTCTTTGTTGTGTAAATACTCGTTTATACATGATGAAAAATTACCAAAAAAAATGTAAAATTTACACAATCAAAAGCAAGCAGTTTACTTATTATATGAGGTAATAATTTTACTTGCAAGAAGTAAATTTACTGACGTATGTAAATATGTACCTTCACTAGATGGTCCGAACATTATACTCACTATAATACTTGTAATTTTACATGTAATTTTTTCTACAGTGTGTATATTCGTTGCCGTAATAAAGAAGTTTCTGACTTACCGACCCGATGCGCAGCAGCGGAGTTTCACTACGTTGATCCTGTAACATACAATTATAAAGTTCATATTAAAACAGAGTATTCAAGAAAGTGAATATTAAAGAAAATAATTTTTAAATTATTAAAAATAAACAAGAGAAAGATGAATTTTATACAAAAGAAAAAATACTTACCCTAAAGTTGCTCCGCCGGTGCCTGATGCCTTCCCCAGGCCTCCTCCTCCGCTCAGGTTGTCTTCTTGCACACTCGCGAACACACAAAGATCGTTCGCGCGATTTTACACTTTGAAAGTCTTTAGTCTAATTACACAAACGGCACTCCCGAACGCGACGCGACACGACGAATCGCCGCGCGCGGTTGCGATTCGTTTAAACTGGCGAAATAATAGCGAAATTATTCGTCAGTCCTCGAAAGTTCGTGCTGAAATGAACAGAATCAATTAATAAATGTGCTCTCTGAAAGTCAATCGGTGAATTATCACTGAGAACAGTGAATCGATTCGTTATTTTCAGTAATAATCCACCGATTAACTTTCAGAGAGTGTTAGGCCTGGTTTATCATTTTCTGGTTAACTGTTAATATGGAAGTTACTCGACTTTCTATGCTTTTCTATATTATTATCTAAGAAGAGACAGAGAATCGATTAAACTATGGTCAACAGTTTATTAGAAACTGAAAAATCGGGCCCAAATAGCAATGGGTACCTTTGGTTGTCCCGTCTTTAGAGTATGTACTCTCTAAAATCAATCGATGGATTATCACTGAAAACAGTAAATATTCACTGATTCGGTGATAATGCACTGATTGATTTTTAGAGAACTCTTCAGGGTACTTAAGCCCCTCCACCACGACAAGGTAGTACTCGAGGAGGGGATTATCGAAAAAAAACCGTGCAATTACATATGTGTATATTTAGGAAAATTAATATTGAGTGAACATAAATTAAGTTTGCTATTCAATGCACGACGTGAGAGAGATTCATCCGAGTTTGATCGTTAAGAAAGGTGTTAGCGCTTGTGGATATATCGAACCTAACTAATAATATAAGGCTAACGTAACGCCATATGTTACGTGTCAATAATTGCACGGTATTGCATTTACATTATTTCCCAATACTTATATATCGCCAATACTTTGTGCTATCCGGGCTTCATCGACACTTTATATTATAGTTCAACTACAGACTTAATATTTTTATTTTCATTGCAAGAAAGTAACTGCAAAGTAACGATTCGTTACTTTTTGAATAACCGTAACGCGTTACTTTTCAGAATTAGTAACTTGTAACTGTAACTAGTCACATTTTTCTCGAATAAAACTGTAACTGTAACTAGATACTTTTATGAAGTAACTTTCCCAACCCTGATTATTGAATGAAGATCGAGACGCGATTGAAATAGGTGTAAAGAATCTGATTGAATCGATAAATCGCGAAAACGTTATCGAACGATTAATCGCAATTAGAGTTGAGCGCAGTTATCAGGAATAGTCTCACTCTACGAAGAACGTCGCTCGAGCCGCTTGTACTCCGAGTGTTTTAATCCCACACGGAAAAAAAAGATTTGCTATGACAATCAAAAACCCTGCTAGTCTAGCAAATTTACCGCCGTAATATACGGACAGCCAGTTTGCTATGTTGCAGTAATCAAATCGCAAAGCTGCATAGGATTAGTAATTATATCTAATAAAATTTCATGTTACAGCACGGTAGATTTGTTAGTAGAGCAAAGATGATTCTTTACTACAACCAATGGAAAAAATAGCTTGGTACATATAACTAATTTTTGTGCTGTTACATAAAAGAAAATTAGGTGCATTAATAAATCCTATTATAGCAAAATTATTAGTTACGCCAACAATTAAAATTAGGTAAAGTAATGCTCATTAAAACATTTACTCTGCCATTATTATTGTGGCGATCGCAATATGCGATACTTGCCCTGGCTTCCACGCCTCCCTTTATACCCTACGAGACTGAATTTTGATTACGAGTTTTGGCCGATACCATGCGCGGCCTAGCGGCGGTCGGCGAACTACTTAGAGGCTGGCACTAGCTACGTCTCGCACTTAGCGAAAATGATTTGTTGCAGTAACTAAGATAATTTCAACAAAAATCAATTTGTTTTATGAACAAAGTAACGATTGCTCTTACACACGACTTCTTTGCTGCATTAGCAAATTTACTTCTTTAAAACGTTTAATTTTGTTCAGCAAACTATAGATTTGCTGAATCAACTAAATCAGTTTTTTCCGTGCAGCTTTGCAAAACGTTAATTTTGGTTTTACGCGTTTGATTACAATAGATACAAGCGATTTGACGATTGTGTCAATTTTAAGACAATTCTAATTGCAAGTTCATTTATCAAGGGTGCACGAGCTGACGAGTTGAAAGCTCGCGAGAGAACGGCGTTAAGCTGGAAAATTCAATAACGGTGAAAAAGTCCGCGTAAAATCCTGCACAATGTTTGTATTCAATTACACTGAGCGCACGGGGCTTTTAATTGTATGTTTCAGGACAAAATGTCGATGACTGGGAGCTTAATGGGATACGAAAACAATAACGATGTGAACCAGGCCAAGTGTAAGAAGCCGTTGAAGCCGCTGCCGGTAGTGTCGAGCATAAGCTCCGGCGGCGTTACGACGAGCGCGGGCAAGTCCAAGAGAGCGCGAAAATCTACGAGGAAGGAGTCGTGTATACGCGGCCATGTGAACAGCCTCTGGTCGGTCTGGTACGGCATCCTGGCTGTCGCTTTTCAGGCGTACATAGCAATGAGATACGCCAGACGATTCGCCGGTAAGATAGCAGCCGCCCATCCCCCGTTTTATCCCGCTAAAATACGCCTCTCCGCGGGATCGATTGCGTTAACAGCGTCGGATTATCCGGGAATCTTCTTTTGTTTGACCAGCGATTTCGCCTCCGGACGAATCACCTGTTTACTGCCACGCGCAACTGAATCGAATCCGGTAGATGACGTAGTCTCTCGTCGGTGTGCACTGTAAAATTTCCCTCGATGGGATTTCCCACGATCTAACGCTCCTTCGAACTCTTCTACGATAATTGCGACGTGCCGCTTTTGTATTCGCAAAATTATTTGTTTGAGAACTTAAATCGATACTTTGAGAAATAAAAACGAACAATGTAACGATTATGAAATTGTATTAGCTTCCACGGGCTTCTCCTCTCCTTTCGTTTGTTACTTTAATCAGTAAAACTTCTGGACTGGAGGTCTCGAATGGTTCGCTGCCTTTCCTTATTTTCCGGCTGTTTCCGGAGGCGGTTTTGCGTAAATTTCTTTTCCTGGCGGCTGGTACGGGGCTTCCGTTACTGGGGGTCGTTACATAAAAGACACACGGTAGAAACGGGATTGCCAGAGAAATTTTTCCTGCTCTCTATCTCTTTTCAAACCGAGAGGCGACCTTAATCCCGCCCATCTCGGTGGAATTAATAGAACGTTATTGTTTGAATTGTTAGTTGAGTAGATTGCAGGTCCAAGAAGTCGTAAACGAATTAACACCCTATTAACGGGATATTAACGTTGCTTCCTGGCAATTCTTTAATCGGCCAAAGTTCCGGAGCAACGAATGATTTCCTCTTCCTCCGTTAGCCCTCTTTATTTTAAACGCTTGTGATATCAGGAAAGCAATTTGATCTCTCAAAGTAAGATTATTTCCCCTTCGAGAAACACTTCTTTTATCGTAATTAGATTTGAAACAGAGAAGCTAATATGTCATACTTTCTCACAAAACCGATTCACAACAATCGATAGAATTTTTGTAATTGATATGAAAAAGTTAAGATTTTTAATCGAGAGACTAATTTGCCTTTCCACCGATTTCTGTGTCATTCTTCTGTCTCAATTGTACTGCGTATAATTTTTTTATTTGCGTTTTTTTTATGCCACTCTCTTAGCTTACTTGTCGCTACCATGGCCAGCGGACGCACCGCCTCCTAAAATCGAATTGTACGCCTGCCTGGTGCTAGCCGGCACCGGAGTCGTTCTACTTCCAGTGCTGCTTGGTGCGGCGTTCCTGAAGCTCGGCAATCTTGCGAATGACGGAATAAAACTAGGCCGACATTTGAGCGCTTGTTCGCGCGATCCTCCATCCTCGCTTCTCACTAATAATCCCGATAATAGTAAGTAGACCATAATTTCAAGAGCTTGTAGAGTGTAAAAAAAAACACGTGATGTATTTACAGAACTTGTAATTATAGTCAGGTGTTCTATTTTTGAGACATAAAATCAATAGCCGCCTGTATTTACTTTCATGAGTATAAAAATGTTGCATACGCGATAAAATTTACAACTTTTGTGTTTAATTATACGATAGATATCTTGTTTTTTAATCAACTTAATATTATACGTATAGTGTATATTTGTTTATGTGACTTTATTTTTAAGTGTTGTTGCAACAGGTGAATATTGAAAATATTGAACATAATATTTTAAACAACAGAGTTAAAGTAGGACTGTCATTAAAACTAAACAACATACAAGAAATGGCCAATGCGAATCTAAGGCAGGACGTAGATAGCCTATGTAATTTATTCAAATGTGAATTCATATACCGTTTCCTTCCACATTTGTCTTGCGTGTCGATTTTAATAAATTACAAGTCTAGACTATCTTACATGCCTTAAACTCGCATTGGCCGCTTCTTGTGTGTTGTTTAATAATGTCTCAAAACCACGGAAATCAATGCAATAACCTGAGATGTCGTATTTAATATTATTAGTTTGAAAATTGGAAAGAAAAATTGCTAAACTAGATCTAATATGTTTCAAAATTAGATAAATTTACTGGAAATAGTTGTCTGTTGAAAAATTTCAAAAAAAATTTGCTTCACGTCACGGCGCGTAAAGTACAATCTCGTGTCGATAAATTGATACAATGTAAGAATAAGAAATCTATAGAAATTAATTGTTTAAATTAAAATTGTCTAGACATTTAACATTCTGTTTTGGCTCTTGTTCCTTCGTTCCTTCGAATCTGTTATTTAAATGCCTGCGCACAAAGGAAGCCAAATATATCAGGACTAACGTCTGTTTTACATTTGAAAGATGATTGATTGATTCTAATTGGGATGTATAACTTCGGAAAAGACGCTGAGCAGGGTGATAACTACTCTTTTTTAGGTCTGGTGAATAATTTATGGAGACACGGCGGTCCTACGGCGGCCTTCGTGCATCTCTGCACGGCCATGTGCTTCCTCCTACCCTCTCTGCTCATGGAAGCGAGGCTAATACACGCTGGATTTCTGCCAAAAGGTAATATAAATGTCTCTGCATTGCTACTCGTTACGCTTATTCCGCGCTTAAAAGGGGGACGTGCAATTTCTCCGGAAAAATGCAAAATAAATAATTGATATCGCATCTGGTCCTTATTATTAAACCGTCAACGTAGCGTCGTGATGATCACGTGAGACAAAAGGAGAATCTATGTTTCTTAAGTATTGATATAAGATCTTCGTTGAGCAATGCTTTCAATTCTTCGTCTTCAAACTTTTTCGGTTGGCCAGGGCGCTGATAAAACTAATGGCAGAACTTTCATATGTAGTTGGCTTCCGTATGGACCGATGCCATCAGGCGCTTTAAAAAATGAAGTTTAGTGCCCAATAATTTGCGAGAGAGATTTATCTTGGAACGATATTAAAATATATTATGCTCCTTTAAATTGAAAAGGTACAAACTCGTCGTACGCTTCTTTCACGTTTCTTTCTGAAATTCTTTGGTTAAAGACCCGATCCTCTTTCGACGCTAGAAATTCCCTTCAAAGGTTTTGATATTAAAGACCCGGTTTACCCGTGCCCCGAGAATTAGACGCAAAAATTAACTGACTTAATATTGCGTTTAACTGGTAAAATGCCGCTTTCTCCTTAAGGCGAGCTCGTTACTTTACGAGCTTCAATGAAATACTACTCTTCGTTAAAATACATTCGCGTGATTCCGAGTCTCTTTTTAATGAATACGAGATACCGGCGGGATGTAAATAATTTTCCAGATTATTTTTACGTTTTGCGATAAGGCGGTCGGGTGATTTCGCCCGTAAATCGAGCTTCCCGTCAAACAGAAAACGTGTGCACGCTTTCATCTCACTTTAAAAGCGCGGTTCCCGGCCAATATTGAATGAGTAATAGTCGAGCTCGACAGTGTCGGCAGAAGCCCGGCGTACAGTTTGACGTAACCACGATTCCCAGGCTTGCTCGAATTTTCGCGGGGACACCGCGGTGGATATATATAACGCGAAGGGAAACAATGAGATCCGCGTGCGAGACCGAGCATCTTTCCGCGATCACTTTTCCGGAGCTTTCCATTTCGCGTACGCACCCTCGCTTGCGCAAACAATGGGATAAGAGGGTTCGGCGAGGGGACCTACTGTTTGTTAATGCAGCACGCACTTGAAAGTACTTTCGCTCTACCGATCTGCAAATGTCATTTGATATTTAAACTAAAGCAAAGTCTCTAAATAGCAGGAATAATTTCCGCAATTAAGTTATTTCACCGAATACAATGGCTGGATGCTATAACGAAACTTTATACGCGGAGAGGACTTTCTCTGAAAATTTACCTTGAAAAACATGCAATTGTGTGACATGGCATTTCGAAGAATTGTATGAGAGGTTTTTGAAAGTTTACCATACATTTTACTAGTAAACTGTATACCAAGGCCCAGTTTCATCACGTCGCTTAACTTATATTTTATAACTAAAATTTAGTTGCCATCGCACATGCAGTTTTCAGCTACGGCAGCTACATTTTTCTTTCCGTGTCCTCTCGCGACCATAGAAATCACCTTTCGGTTAAATAGTTTGGTCGAATGGAAGTTTGGCGTTAAATAGTTTCGCACGCTTCCATACTTGACGCTTACAAGAAAGACTTGGGTGAAGCGATAATAATTTACAGGGTCATAAAAAGGAAAAGGTAGCCATCTAGATATCTCAATACTTCCACTAGCTATATTCCTCCTTCTCCTCTCTCGCGGAGTTTAAATTTATCTTTTCGAAATCTTCCCTTACCCGGCGAATAATTTAGAAATTGTTTGTCCACAACGTTAATCGATCCAGCGCGGCCCATCATCTCGCAAACTTTAAATTGTCCGGCAGATGCCGCGCGACAGCTAATTTGGCGAATGTACGTTAATCTCATAAATTTTGGCGAATGCCCGGCCAGCAGGTAATAATCTCCATAATTAAAGAGCCGCCGTGAAGTCACGTTCGTTCGAACAAATACAACGTTCGCGTCCGGCGCAGGTTATTATTACCAAAACCGCTAAATGCGTTCGCCGCAAATACGTTAACACGAGACCAACCGTCGGACGAACGTTTCGCCGTGCGTGTTAACGTTCGCGCGCGCGCGCGCCTCAAAAATTGCGCTGTCTCGCAACATGTCCCAAGTTTCCACATCCCGTCCGCCGGCAGGACGATAATGCCGAGCCAGTTTCTGGTTCCGGAAATGTCATCAGCCCCCCTGAGTAGAAGGAAAGTTTCTACACGGTTTCGCCCATCTCGCCGGCGAGCAGTCGCGCCGACCTGAATAAATGCATTTCTGGCGTCGAAGGCTAAACTCGATAAGCCGCGATTTACGGCGAGGTTCCTTGACGCATAAAATGAGAAATTTAACGGCCGCCTGTGCGCGCGTTTCGCGCTTCCGCTTCCGACACACGTGGTGACATCGCGATGTCTCGGCGCCCATTGCGATTCGATATGCAGCTATTGAAATCTCTCTGCCGCGAGAACGTAAACGCCGGGGTGCTTGTTGTTCTAAAGCATCGCATATTTGCTGTGTCAGCAATTATTTTTTTACGGGAACTGCGTAATCCTTTGCATTGTTTGCATACCGTTATCTTTTATGCATTAATTTATTATGTTATCTTTTTTTTATATACTGAAGATGGTCCAGTTAGAACCGAAACGTCGATATTGTCTAATTTAATTAAATTTAGGCCGAGGTGATATTTTTTTCGCAATAAACTTAGAATAGAATATTTAGACGCTACCACCCAGTCACGGCTCAGAGTCCTTTAAATTCTTTGAAATTTGTGATTAACTCATACGAGCCATACTAATTTATTTAATTAAATTTTCCATCGACTCTACAACCCTGTCTTGGCACTGAGCCGCTTCTTTTGTTCGATTTTTATCATACGAGCCATTGTTATTTATTTTATTATATTGTCTTTTATTTTTGCACGTGCGATAGTCGCGAGAAAAGATAACAGTTACGCGGAGAACATATTTCTGTCTCGGATTCCATCGATCTGTAAAATTTATAATCCAAACGTGCCGCTTGTTTGACCAAAGTAATGCGCAGATAGTATGCAGACGGCAATACTGTTGTCACAATGCCTTTTTAATCTCTCCATTGCGTGTGATCGTGCAATACATCACGTTGCGAGGTGAAATTTTCAAGCAGATGCGGCAGTGGCGGTTTCAGCTACGCCGGCGATAACATACACGGTGGTAAACTCGTCGATGCCACACGGGCGAAGGTGTGCGGCGAACGTTATTCATCCCCACGTATCTAAACTACATTAGTCTGCGGCTGTAAAGCAAGTTTGCTTTCTCGGCAGGAAAATTATTCCAGGACGTTACAGAAAATATCTCTCACTTGGGCGATAGTATACTGTGAAAGACTCGCTTCCGCCGATAAAGAAATCACGAAAACCGCTTGCAATTTTTCGCGCAAACGGCTTTACAGAATGACTTGAAATTTTTATAATCGACGTCCGATTGACAGACGAACGGAGTGGTACTCCGCGTTTTTCCGGTTTTTGTAAAAAAATTACAGGTTTATTTACCACGCGGAATCTATAATATTTTTTTCAAATCAGAAAAAATACGGAGAACCGCGCTTCGTTCCTTTATTAATCAGACGTCGACTGTAAGAATTTCAGGTCGTTCCGTAAAGCCGTTCTCGAGAAAACTTGGAAGCAGTTTTCACGATTTCATTACCGGCGGAAGCGTGTGACACGTCGCTTAAGAAAATGAAGAAATGTGTTTCGACGATGCATCTTGTTTAATGCATCTTGTTTAATGCATCCTCCGAATTATTCAGAACCGAGTAGTAGGGTCTGCGTTAAATTATTACGGTTTTATAGAAACGAGGAGTTGTGGGACATTTAGAAAATAGCACTTCCCAAGCCTTTTCACGAAATTAATTGTATTAGCCTCCGTGTCACTTATTAATATTTTTGCAGCCAACATTAACGCGTTTCGTACAGAAAACTGGCGAATTACGTATTTACGACGATTAAAAATTCCGCGTTGATAAATATAACAGAAACGTTTTTGCAGCGCGGCGTATCAGCGAAACGAGCCTTCCACCGGATTGTTAATTAAATGCCGGAAAATCAAGTTTAATCGCATTTCTACGTTCTCCAATCCCGGGCAGCGATTTTGAAATATCGACGCAGACGGGCGGTGTTTCGGACTTTAGCCGCATTAATACGGGGAGTCGATATACGTGTATACACACGCGCGCACGTCGAAAGGTATCCGACGTAATGCACCACCGGCGCTTGCAAATAGGTATCATTCGCAGCGCGCATTAAGCTCACTCGTAATTACAGTAAAGTGACGTACGTAGTCTGCTCCGGCGGGACGCCGGTGGTAACGTCGCTCGTAAATGCTCGCCCGCCGTAACAGCGCGCCGGTGCACGCTCGCGAGGACTCGCGAAGCTCGATTCGACCGGGAGATACTCTCAGGTTTTTCTACCGGCTTCCGCCGCTTAATTACCGGCGATGTCTCATCCGGCGGAATTGTTCACAAAATTAAAATCTTCAACTCTGGAGGCCAGTTGTACAAACTGGCGCTGTATGCCCTACGTTCCCGACGTCTGCGACGGACTCTTTCCGCGAGCCGGGAAGGATTAATTATAGACTGAAACGCAAACGATGTCAAGTGACAAGGAAATTTTTCATACTTTCGTACTTTTTCTTCCTTTCCCGTGCACTCGGCGATGTGCCAATCTATTGTGGTCTCCTAAGATAAACGTGTATTAAATTTCTGCCACTGTATATTGTTTGCTTTTGTAACGTGCAACTCGATTTTCGTGTCTTAAGCTTACCTTCTTTTGGTAGTAAAGATTATCCGAGTCTCTTCTCGGTTTCACAAAGTTTTACATTTTACTCCATTAAATGACTACCGTGGTTGGTTGACAAACTAGCAAATTATTGCTCAAGCCAAAATTTTTATCCAGCTCTGTATTTGGAGCCGAAGATCGCTTTTTGCATTATTGGAAAAAAACTGCGTTAACCGATAACAATTTATAGAACCATAAATCAGAGGAAGGTAACCATTTAAACGTACTAACGTTTCCGATAACTGTTTTTTATTCTCTCTTACAGAATTCTATTAAATTAATTCTTTTTTAATTCTCGCTAAGTGAATAATTTAGAAATGTTCTCTATCGACAACGTTTGTACGCAGAAAGTAATTTTTCTAAACGCGTGTTCATAAATTCATCGTTTTATTTGTAGACATAAAGTTTGTATATTAGTTTCATTTATCTTACTTTGTTGTAAAATTATAATATCGCATTTTACTTGACCAGAAATGACAAAACGCGCGCTTCGTGCGCGCAGATGTAGTTGAGCATTGTGTATTTTTAAGAATTTGTATACATGCAAAGAAGGTATTGTATGCGCAACGTCAACTTAAAATAAAATGCAATTTATCACTCACTGATACGATTCGCAATAGCAGAGTTGTACATCGTTAACTGTATACATTAAATTGTAAAAATACAAATATGTATATGATTATTATAGAATATTTATTAAACATATTTTATATTTTTCAAAATAGGTATTTTTCAAAATAACTATAGAATATTTAAAAAAGTCTCCCTTTTAAATATAAACTCACATAATTTCATACTTTCGTTTTGTAACACTTATTCGAATCTCCGTTCGAGTCATTTGAATAAATAAAACAAAAACAGAGAACATATTCTTTATTTTGCATAAGTAGCAAATAATATGAAAATGTAAACCACTCACCTCACGATTGTTCCGCTGTTGTCCGATGTCTTCCAAGCCTCCTCCTCCTCCTCTCAGATTTCCTTGTGGCACTCACACAACACTCACTCGCGAAAATCATCGATCGCGCGAAATTTCGGGCACTCCCGTACGCGATGTGAAATACCGCGAAACGCACGAAATATTGTTAACAAATATCGCGTGACTTTTTGTCGTACAAATTACTCAAACGAACAACTTGCACTTTTGATTCGGAGGAAGTAGGATAATGGATAAATCGTTTTGAAATTAGCGATATGTAAAACGCAACGCGAGCATCGGAATCCAGGCATAATCTACGGTAAAGTAGTTATTAGTCCGCGATAAGCAACTTTCTCTACTTCCTGCCTGTACGAGTTGTGAAGAACGACACAGCGAATTACAGCACGAACGCCAAAGCCGCACAAATTTCTTTCTCTTTGACCGAAAATGGAACAGATTGCACGAAATCGGCAGATGATTTAAAAGCGCGGTGCGTAAACGAGATGTAACCGCGACAAAGTACCACGGTTTACGTTCATATTTTATATGAGTTAGTCTCGCGAAATATCTGTGTATACGTTGATAAAGAGCCGTGTCGCCTCAACACGCATTTAGTTTCTCATTACAAGTTGTAGAAACTTGATAATTAATCGAAGAACGTTACTTGTCACTGATAAAGGTGTACAAATCAATAGCGGTTTATCCATATATCCATCGCGATCGAGTCTTGGAAACCGATAACGCACAAGTAATACCACGCACGGAGCGACTCTCGCCACTGCTTGCCGGCACGACGTTCGGCGAGCGAGTGAGATCGCGGCGACCTTCGGGTACACGATGGCACGCAAAAACATCTTACGTCACCGCGCCGAGAGAAAAACAACTACGAACGTTGAGAATTCGTTGCCTTTTTTTGTTCCGTGACTGTTACTACGTTTTGTGTATCATTCTGCGGACTTATTGGCGTTGATTAAATTAACGATTAATTCTGTTCAATCGAGAAAATGTTTCGAAAAAAAATCGTCATTACTTAAATTCTAATCACCAAGATTAGAGATTCACTAGTTGATGCATACGAATGTATATTACTAAATTGCAAATCTTTATTTATTATGGGTAAAAATTATTGAATTACTTACTTTAATAATAATTTAAGTTGGTATTAAATGCTTTACTGGAAACAATAATTGCGCGTGCTATTTGGTTTTAATTTATATTTATTCATGATCTTCTTCACACATTAAGATTTTTTTCATGTGAAGAAAACGTAATCTGACGTTGACACTCTGTCAAAATACATATTACATGATCTCCGCACTGACAGCTACTCGCAGTACAAAGCCAAGCGAGAAAATGAGCATCGCGGAACAGCGTTAATAATTCTTACATACCTTTTTGGAAAGAAGACGAGTTGTTATCGTTGTATCTCATTAGAAGAATAAGAATTTCTTTCATTCCTCTTCACTCAATTAGATATTTAACTTTAACTTCTTTTTCTTTAACTTTTTGTTTAGTCTCTAACTTACTTTAAGTATAATTTTTCACAACTGTCAAAATTCACATGCAAGCTGAATCATGACACGAATCTAAAGAGAAGTGAAGCATATCGCACTTCGAGACAACCAATCGGCATCGCGGAAAAGAGATTGCAACTGTTCGATGTTAACGACAATTTCTAGAAAGCGATGATTCTCTTCCGTACGTGATCAGTCTCTAAGATCTAGTTTATAAAATTATATTTATTATTATGAAAATCGAAACTCAGTGATTACCACTTGTTATATTCTAATCGATGTTGCGCGCAATTTATCACGATTCAATGCTCACGGGCGTCAGGAAACAACAGAGCAAATTGCGACGGTCTGAAGAATAGCGAGATAAATTGCAGCGTACCGTTCAACCCCTTGCTCCTTGTAATTAATCGTACGTATAATCCAAAGAAATTCAAGAGCGAGAAATGCAGAAAGTTGGACGCATAAATCACAAGTTTGTACTTTTCCCCGACGTGCGTTGATCAAACGCTACAAATAATAATTACAAAGCGCGGAAGTTTTTACTCCATTAAACGACTACCATGGTTGGTTGACAAACTAGCAAATTAATCGATCTAGCCAAGACTTGTATCCGGCTCTGGATTTCGTGCCGAAGATCGCTTCTTGCATTATTGGTACACGATCTTCGCGACCGTGCACAAGTGCCCGCTCTCTGAAAGTCAATCAGTGGATTATTACTGAAAACAGTGAATATTTGCTGATTCGCAGTTGTAATGCACCGATTGACTTTCAGAGAGCAAGTTAAATAAAGTTATTTTTTGAAATTTTTGAGAAGCAGAACTCGATAACAAACAACAGCGTTGTAATATCGCGAGGCAATCGAAGGCATCTCGCAGCAAATGAGGAACTTTCGTTCCTGATGGAACCCAAGGATGATTTAAAAGAGCAACGTAAATATCATTGGCGGAGTGTGCACTTGGGTGCTGGCAGGCTCTCGTGGAAGGCGCGCGGAAAATATGGGCGCAGAGAAGTGGAAGTTAAAGTAGAAAACTATGAGAACCTCTGGTCTGGTGCGATCAAAACTTCGGCCATCGCACTAGCGAGTTTGTGCTAGTTTAATGCTCGTATTACGCAAGGCCATGTTTACGTTTACGGTAGTTTAGCTCCGGGAAATACACGGAGTGTCTCGACGAACCCTGTTCACGCCGCTCGGCGTGTAATATATTGCATACGTCGGGTCGCCCCAAGAAACTATCCGTCCCTTATCCGGTTTGTCTCTTTTCTCTCCGACCCCGGGATTAAATTCGCCGGCGAATTCTGCGCGCGCGCGCGCGCTCGCGAGTGCATTTATTTCGCTAAATACGGGCCGCGTAGGACGCATCGCGAACTTGGTTATTACTCGTCAAAGCAATCCGATTTATCAAGGTATGCGACCCTAAAGTTGCCGACGCAAAGTTGCGCGTACGTGCCGCGAAATCATGAACTTCCGAAACCATGCTTCCGTAGCTCTAGCGCGTCTAGGATAAATGTACAGGGTGTTACGTAATACCCGCCTCACCTCTTATTTACGGATAGAGCGGATTAGACTGAGTTGAAAAGTCCTTTACCGCTTTGCAATTTTCGCAATGGTTGACGAGTTATTAATTATTAAAAATCGCTGTCTTAGCTCGCGGTGAGATGCGGCCGTCCCGCGATCGGTGTTGCTAGGCGCGCGAGGAATTGTTTATGACACACGGCAAGGACTACGTCGAGGGGGAAACAGCTGACTAAAATCTTGTACACCAGTGCCCACTAATGCCCAGTGAACATTACTTTATCTTATTATGTTATTTTATCTTATTTATCTTGATGAATCTTGTTTTATCTTGTTTTATCAATAATGCCCCAGCAAGGCCTAATGCCGCAAATCTGTACACCACAATGCCCTCAGCAGTTTCCTCCTCGGGCTACGTACTATATAATGAACAACTCCCCGCGCTTAGCAACGCCGATGACAGGACGGCCGCATCTTGCAGCGCGCTCGAATTGGGCTAAGGCAGCGATTTTTAATCTTGTTAACCATTGCGAAAATTGCAAAAAAGTAGAGGACTTTTCGACTCACAATCAGTCTAGTCCGCCCTATCCGTAAATAAGAGGTGAGGCGGGTATTACACAACACCCTGTATAGAGCGAGTGAAACCACTGCGAGAGCACGATTGCGGTGGCCGTAATGGAAATTAAACGAGTGAAGCTACGGATAGACATTTCTCATAATTATATAAGTTATACTTCAATTAGATTCTTTAAACGTTGCGTCATTATTATCACATAAATAAATGTTTCAGTCATCTCATTTATAAATCACAATTGATCGCAACGTTTATGTATTGGCTTCGCCTTAAGTTCTTACAATAGAGAAATTCACGATTGTAAGAATCGCTTCGGCGCGCCGCTGAATGAAAAATGATTTACGCGTAATAAGGTACAGCGCTGTTCATTAATGCCTCAGTTTTACTAGCATTCACATTTTCATAATCTTTACTCCCATCGATACATCAATGAGTTTCAGGCTGTGGTACACACAGACTTCTATAGAGTCTGCGGTAATACTGTACATACATAGAGCCTGAAACTCAGTGATTTGTAGACGGAAAAATGAAAAAATGATGATAAAAATTCAGGTCCACGCATTGATGAATAGCACCTGTACGTCAAGTCGCGGTTCAGAAGAAATAAAAATTCAAGAGAAGTTCTAGAGCCAGTAATGCATATTCAAGAATATTAAAATCACACGCAGGTAATAACTAGGAAAGATTGATCACTTTTATCATTGTCTCGCAATCATGTCAGATAGCGTAAACCATGGAAATGTAACGATACGTTGTAGCGTTTTATCATATAAACGCGCGTTTCTCGTGTTAGGCTCGCGTCAAACACGTACCGCGCTTCCAATTATTAATTCGCATTTTGATAAGATATACGATTGTCGTTTTCTCTTTTACGATTAAGCCTACATCTTGCTACAGTAATTAATCCCGTCGCGTGCCGCGCGGTTTACACTCGCTAACACCCACAAAGTACACTTAACAATTTACGAGTTACGAAGAAACTGCAAAGCAACTTTTAACCGGTTCTATCTAATCGGATCACGAACTTTTTTACTATTTCTAAAAGAATCTGGTAGACATTAATTAAATATAAGAAACGATTATGAGGAGAGAAAACCTTGTACAAACTGTTTTCTTTGAAACAAATTTAAATTTTACAACCAAGGTGGATGTTCAAGATAAATTATCTAGTATCAAGAACAAACTTTGTATTAATTAAAATATCATATTACACAGTCGAAGACTGTCTACGTTTTAAGTTACACTTACAAGACGTTAAAAAACAGTCTCGTATTTGTTACTTAATTCCAGCGCACGTCAAATAAATGTCCTTCACTTTTGTATTTATGGAAATTTCTAATTTCATTATAAATATGTTCTCAAACGGCCGTTTTTCACGCGGAATAATAGGACTTCTCGGGGATCGCACGAAAAGAAAGCCCTTAACTTTCATAAAAGCCCCCCAGCTAACGCTGTGAATGGAAAATGCGTGGTTGTTGGTCTCAATCTGCATTATACCTACGTGCAATAAAGTCACCGTGCAACAGATTTGATACGCCAACTACGTTCTAAGGAACGCAAGCGGAGGCGCGATCACGAGCGCAATATTCTCTTTATCTCGTGGCTGGTATTGTCGCAAATATTGCATAATAAATGACGTATTTCAAGTATACTGATTTAACTAATGAGAACATTTTTCATTGTCGCCAGCAGTAATTAATAACGCCAGTGTTTTCTTGACCACATCTGGCATTTTTAACAATACAGCAAATTTATTGCAAAAAATATTACCTCAGCCAGCGTTTGAACCTGGACTTCCCTGCACTTTAGCCGGGCGTCTCACGAACTCGATGCGTCAGTTGTCGTTAATTTTGTCGCGCAGTGTATTACCTCAGCCAGGGTTTGAACCTGGACTTCCCTAGACACGCCTCAGTGGTCGAATTGGCGAGACGCCCGCCTAGAGTGTAGGGAAGTCCAGGATCAAACCCTGGCTGCGGTAATACTTTTCGCAATAAATTTACTCTATTATTAAAAATGCCAGATATGGTCAAGAAAACACTGATGTTATATATTGATTTAGTAGAAGAAAGTCCTCTATTTTGAGATAGGTTTCTAATGTGAGACAGCAGGTTCTCAACGTCCAAATTCAATGACAAATCTTGTCTCGCAACGATTACACGATCTAACAAGGACTTTTCCACTAAACAGATTTCACTCCAAGTGCAATATAATAAATTCATACGAACTCCTTCATATGAACATTCAACGAAACTCCTCCGCTATCTCATAATAGCGGACTTTCCTCTACTAGTATGAATAACAATGAATGTATTTCAAGTATACATATATCACAAACAACAATAATAATAAATGTAGTATATCGTGTTCATAAATGAAGTATTTTTGCGAGTATATTGGTTTACTATATTTCTTTATTAACAGCGAGTATTTGTCGTTAATAAGGAAATATACTAAATCAATATGCTTGCAAAACTACTTCATTTTGCTCAAATATATTATACATACATACAGTTAAGTAAATATCACGCATACACCTGTTACTTCAAGGTATGCACGTTACTTTCGTTTTTATGCGCAGTTTTTCGTATATTCTAATTTTGCAATTATACACTATCTCAAATATGTATCCTTAGTTATCTCGGTAATTCTGTAAATTATGGTTTGTACGATAATCGCATGGATCTGAGATTAACCCGCAAAAGCAGAACGTTGCGGACATGAATAACATAACGTTCTTTATTTTTGCACAAAAGGATTCTGCTATTTCTGATGTAATCTTCTGCTCGTTCAATAATCCACATTCTCTCATTTCAAGCGATTGTAAGTAAAGATAGATTGATATCTGAATATACATTCGCGAGGCAATTTTCCGCAAGAAAGGAGCGATTGTTGTGTCTGAACGCACTCCCAGCGCGAACGGTGCGTGGATTGAAGTCGACGCCGGGGGTCCGCAGTAGTACAAGTCAATAATTCGCACGGGCCGTTCGCGGCACGAAGCGAATTCAAGTGTCCGAACGCGACACGAAATAGCCCTCGTTCGCACTCGAAAAATAGGACGAGCGGTGCTCGAATCTGTCGCGCTTAAAGTACCGTACGCGTATTACGCGATCACGATTCACGGGCGAGTTTGATGAAAACAGACCTCGCCCTTTGAACAGTCTACCTGCCTGCGTCGCGCAATGACGCGACACGAGAGGCCCGCATAATGAAATTGCTAATAACGCGGCTCGCGCAGACTGCTAGTCTCCTGGCTGCTGTAAGCGCCGATAGATTTTATGCCTCGTTAAAAGCGCTTCGTTAAATGCTCGGCGCTAAATCCGGCTTCGAGATACAAGAACGCAGAACCGATTGAGCGACAAGGCGCGCTACTAATCTCGCGACACTAATCTCGCGACACTAATCTCGTAACTGATCGTGCGAACTGAAGGATTACGACGAGATGTAACTATCCTGTATTTTATTCATTTCCAACGCCCGCATATTGACACGCGGAGATTCCAACAGGTCCAAATAAATGAACGTGTTTCTCATGAATATAAAATACAGAGAAAGGAGCGAGTTTATTTCAACGATTAACAAGGACCTGTTCATTTCATTTACGATGCGTAAAGATTAATTTTTGTATAACTTTTAAAACCGAATCTTACGAAGTATTCACTCTTGTGACTTTAGTCTTTTATTTTATAACTTAAACTCTGTCTGCAAATTGGCAATAAAACAGGTACGAGATTTCGCAAGTATATCGAATGCGTATTTCATAATATTTTTAACACTTACAATATTTCTAATATATCTCTAATATATTTTGTAACATTTTTCACAATGTCTCTCTCGAGAAGGGTGCCGTTCTTTTGATTAAAATATCGCAACCCCTTAATCATCGATAATTCAAGTCTGTGCGTTAACGATAAGATACTTTGCCGCAAGACTTCAAAGTACTGCTCAATCGAATTAAGGTTTAAAGGTTCGTATTTCTTGGCGCCGTAATGGAATTAGCATCATCTCAATTTGCAAAGATCATTCGCGAAAGAAGGCCCTTCGTTACTGGCGCAAATTTCCTGAAAACATCTCCGTCGATATTTTTAATCTTTTTCTATTCCGAGACATCTCTCTCTCTCTCTCTCTCTCTCTCTCTCTCTCTCTCT
>NW_011967031.1:148622-154304 GCF_000949405.1 Vollenhovia emeryi | reverse complement strand
TTAACGAGTAATTAATTATTAAAAATCGTTGTCTTAGGCTGGCCTACCGCCCAATTCGAGCGCGTGGCGAGATGTGCGCATAGTAATATCGATCGCCGGGCGGTGACATCTTGCCACGCGCTCGAATTGGGCGGTAGGCCGGCCTAAGACAACGAGTTTTAATAATTAATTACTCGTTAACTATTACGAAAATTGCAAAATGGTACAGGACTTTTGTGTTCATCTCGATCCGTTCTACCTTCTCAAAAATTTTGTCGGATATGGAAAGACTCACCCTGTATACATCTCGCATACATAATTTGGACATACATTGCAGTACATAATATGTATATTCACGAATGGATTCAATATGTATATACAGCGCCTGATATTAAATGTATGTCCATTAGATACAGGAAATGCTTTGTGGGACGTAACGCGCACGTTCAAGACATCCGCGATATCTTGAACAGGAAATATATTATTTTATCAATTTCATTCCTTTTTTATCAGCAATGAACCTGTTTAATAAATTACATGAACAATTGCATGAAGGTTGAAGCTTCTCTCTCTCTGATGACGAATAATGAAATTTTTATTCAAATTTTCGAAAATAGAGAAGAATATATAAGTCTCAAACAACTATGTAAAATAATTACAGAAGAGACGTAAATTTTGTGTACGAAGTTCTTTTTTTTTAACAAACCCCTGCAAGTCGATGCAAGATAAGGGCCGAAAATGTTCGCCTTTGATCACCTGACACCTATTGCTCACCGCGAGAATGTTTGAGCGACGCCGAAAATTCTGAATGGAAATAAAATCGTTCGCCCGACAGCGATACCGGCTACACCTGCTTCGATTTTTCTGCCGCGGGGAAGACAGGCAGATAACCGACGGCTGTTGCTTTTGCATGGACATCCGTATCCCGGCGTTTCAGACCGTTGAAGTGAAAACCCGTGTTATCATTATGTCCGATCCCCTTCCCGCGCCGTGGGGAAACTTTCGACGCGCTCTTCCGCCCGGAATCTCACAATCGACGACCTCGGGCCAGCTCTTGGCGCGGCGTATCCAATTTTCCGCGCAGATATATCGACCAGCGCATTGATTGATTCCCGCGAAACTCGGGAGAGGATTTCTCGAACGTAAACCTTGGCGGCGGGCGGGGTGGCGTCAAAGTTCGCTCATTATACCTGTTGCTAATGGGGATCACGCGCTAATGATTCGCCTGCTATGAACTTTAAAGGACCGTGAAATGTGAAATTCCTTTCCGTTTCCACGAGGTCGGCGAGAAGAGGAGAGAAGGAGGGAGAGGGTGGAGTGGTAGAATAGGGTATAATCGCGTGGATCAAACGCATCGGAATAATTTGAAAACTTTCGTAAAACGTCCATTTGCGCGCGAGGTACCGCCCGTTGAGGTGGCATTTTAACGATACTCGTAATTAATTTGCATCGACCTCGAAAAAAATGAGCCTGCGGAAATCGCGAAGAAAAATAATGATCGCGCGATTACCAAATGCGCTTGTCCGTCTCGATCGCCCGTAGCTCTATTTTAAATAACGATACTTGGTCGCGTAACGAATGTAAATTTCGGCTAAATGTTTTATTAATCACTGGCGATTTTACGTAAAACACAATGCATAATAAATTCCCGGAAACGTTATTAATAATACGCTACACTCTTCTAAACTGCGTCACGTCACAAGTATGCAAATCGCGGTTGAATATCGTCGCGTTAATGCATTTTTAATAGATTGCCAATTTAATTTTTGATAGCTGCGCGACGCACGTCTTTATAGTGCAAAAATGCGGAGCCGCGCGATGAAAACGTGTCTGCTGTCTGAACAATTTCAGGCTTACGTGTCGCTAACGATGCTACGCGATAGAACTTGGCGATTTAATTTTCGTATCGGTACGCAGTTCACGAAAGTCGAAAACATACGCGTAGACAACATCTATACTGTTATTATCATATGTTTCGGTGGTCGAGTTGGTTGAGACGCCCGCCTAGAGTGAAGGGAGGTCCAGGTTCAAACCCTGGCCGAGGTAATATTTTTCGCAATAAATTTTCCGTGTTAAAAACACATCGCCAGTCATGGTCGATCAACTGCTTAATCGTGGCAATTTAATTTTCTATTTTCAGGATATTTTATTAATCTTCCATTGTAAAATGTAATATTGATTTAGAGTTTCATCAATTTTCTATGATAAATATAGTGGTGCGCGTTTGAATTTGCGCGCGCATTTTAGGGCATTCAAGTGTTCGATAACGAAATCTTATTGTATTGCTTACTGATTGCAAACAAAATCAGTGGCGCAGTCTATAATCTCCGGCCGCGGGAACGCCGTTCCGGACTCTTGCAATCACACGGATGGCGCGTTTGAATATCAGAATAAAGAGGCGCGGGTGGAATGACGGTCGTGGATATTCCTCGACAGTCATAAATATTTAAGCGCCTCGAACTCCCCTTCCTCGTAAATGTATGGATGAAACATTGCGCGCTATGAAAGTTTCGAAATCACCCGGGGAAGGGTAGCGCTCGTCTGTTGATTTTATAAACAAAAGAAGTTGTCAGGTAATACCAGGCGGCACATTTCGTAATATTTTATATGCAACACGCGGGCGAATCGATTGAGCGAAAGTGAAACGAAATCGCGGTAAGAGCAACGAGAACGAAAGATTATCTCGATCACAGATAAGCTGTGGGCAATAAAAAAAGAAACGCCAACTTTACGTTACGCGGAAATTATTTTACGTTCTAGAAAGGAAGCTTTTTATCTGAGAAAAAAGCCACGGGAACGTCAGCGGCGTCCCTAATACTGAATATAAAATCGTTGACATAGTCCGAAATACGTTTAAGTCACGCAACATGGAAATGAGCGCGGGGGACCTTGAGGCGCGTTTTAAAATTAGAACTAAGGTACCATTTTTCAAATCTGGACATAGAATCCCTCGAATTATTCAAATCGCATCACCCTCGAGCACGCACGACACACATTTTGCGCGAGCACACCGCGCGATTTCGGCAAAGATTCTTTAATTCCCGCACCTCCGTCGCCCAGGTTTTCGCAAGTTTTTACGCTAGGATCCCGCCCTCCCGCTAATAAGCCGTAGAAGATAAATCTTCCATTCCTTTTTTTAATGATAACACCGACAATAAAGTAGCTTCCAATTTTAACTGCGTTATCGCCGCGAAAGTTTTCGCGCGGTGGGATGAAGAGGCAGACGGGGATGTAACAGGGTAACTTCGTCCTGGCTACGTCCTCGCTCGTGTATTGATCGGTCAGGTGTGTGCATACAGTTTGCTGCAGGATTTCCCGTTCGTAAAATCCCTCCTCCTTGAACGTCCCCCTCCCCCCCCCCCCCGTCTCGTTTAAACCTTTGAAAGCTCGCGGCGATTCCTGTCCCGTTTCCCTCGCCGAGAATTGATGCAATTTCACAACGCAACTTGCACCGAGCGACGAGCTGCTTTTTCTCCCGGATACATTTCACGAGGGGGAGACGGCCTTTTATCGCATAATAATAGCGACGTAATTTTCAATTAGGAACGCATCTACAGCGAATGGATAACAAGGCGTTATGATATTTTACGCGGTGCCGGAAGAACGTTAAATCCCCAACGAAGGATTTAACAAAGGAGCATTGTTTTAATGCGCATATATTCAGTTTGCCATTAAAATTGCATTAATTCCCTCGTGCAAATTTATTTACGTTTGCGAACTTTCCTTTTTTCTTCAAACCCACAAAACTTATTACCATAATAATTGTGTAACTGAAAGGGAAGAGTTAAGTACCACGGAAAACGAACAAAACCAGTTAGATTTCGCTAAAGATGAAATACATTTACAGTATGTGTTAATACATATTCAATTGTTTTCCTGTGGGATATAAGAAATGTACAGGTGATATATCAAGGGGACGTTCATCGGTAAATCGATTTTCTATGTATTTGCGTCAAATTTCGACTATGTGCTGCTATAATAGTGTTACCTAATTTTCTCACTTGCCATTTCGCCGTGCCTGAGCACGCGAAATCTCAGGCATCAATTGTGAAATATAATCGCTTATTATTTAAAAAGTACCAAAAATGACAAAACGCGCGCTTCGCGCGCGCAGTTTGTGGTCGAGCATTGTATACTTTTAAGAATTTGTATACATGTAAAGAAGTAATTGTATGCGCAACGTCACTTTAAAATAAAAAATAATTTGTCACTCACTGATACGCAACAGCAGAGTTGTACATCGTCAACTGTGTATGTTAAACTGTAAAAATACAAATATGTATATGATTATTACAGACTAATTATATAAAATCGAAATGATTGTATTACATATACTTTATATTTTATATTAAAAAAAAGGTATTTATTAAAATAATTATATAGAATACTGAAAAAGTCTTCCTTTTAAATATAAACTCACAAATTTATTCGAATCCTCGTTCGAATCATTTGAATAAATAAAACAAAAACACAGAACGGATGCTTTATTTTGCACAAGTAGCAAATAACATAAAAATGTAAGATACTCACCTCACCGATTTCTCCGCTGTTGCCCGATGTCTCCTCGGCCTCCTCCTCCTCTCAGATTTCCTTGTTGCACACACACAACACTAACTCGCGAAAATCATCGATCGCGCGAAATTTCGGCACTCCCGTACGCGATGTGAGATACCGCGAAACGCACGAAATATTGAAAAACGACAGAGCGAATTACAGCGCGAACGCCGAAATCACACACAAATTTCACGCACAAGTTTCTCTCTTTTCCCGAAAATAGAACGGATTACACGAAATCGGTAGATAATTAAAAGCGCGGTGCGTAAACGTGATGTAACCGCGACAAAGTACCACGGTTCACATTCATATTTTAGATGAGTTAGTCTCGTGAAATACCTATGTACGTTGATAAAGAGCCGTCGCCTCAACACGCAATTCGTTTCTCATTACAAGTTGTAGGAACTTAATAATCGAGGAACGTTACTCGTTACTGATAAAGGTGTACAAATCGATAGCGTTTTATCCCTACATTCGTCGCGATCGAGTCTTGGAAACCGATACCGCAAAAGTAATAGCACGCACGGAGCGACTACTCGCCACTGCCTGCCGGCTCGACGTTCGGCGAGCGAATGATACCGCGGCGACCTTCGGGTACACGATGGCACGCAAAAACATCGTACGATACCGCGCCGAGTGAAAAACAACAAAAAAAAACGTTGAGAATTCGTTGGCCTGCCTACGCAATGGAAAATTCCGTACTTAATAAATATTTTATTACTTTACTTTTAACTTTAATTTACTAATATTACATTACTTTGTTCCGTGACTGTTGCTAAGTTTTGCGTATTATTCCGCGGACTTATTGGTATTGACACCTTAAATATCGTTGAATCTATAAAGTTCAGAGGAATATTTTGTGTAACTAAACACGAAAATATAGAAAATTAATTTTTGAAAATAAATTTAAAAATTTATATTTCTTTTTATATAATTATTTGTTATATACAGGGTGTCCTAAAACCACCGGAGGTCCTCTTAATGACAGATTCCTTAGAACATTTCCAGACGAAAATCCTAATACAAAAGTGTCGAGGCTATAATAGTTTTTAAATTAGAAGCGATTATTTTCCACAAATGATAGGGCTGAAATTTCGCGCGCTCAGGAACGGCGAAATGACAAGTGATATAAGTGCTCCTATGAATATC